>NC_133655.1:282627658-282927658 GCF_009905375.1 Apium graveolens
CCTCTGGAACGTTGAATAGGGTACCCATAAGGCCATGTATTCAGCCTTTCAAATGCCACCCCTCACTGGTCTTCATAATTTTCTAGCCCTCACTAGTCTTCATAATGGACCAGCGTCACTCGACCACTTACACTTCCAATTAATGGAAACCCGTAAAAAGTCGATGGATATAAATCCTTCTTTTGCAAAATGTTTTTCATTTTAAAATCTTTACCATACCTTTGAAAACATTGGGACTTTTTCAAGTCTGAAATCATTCTTAATTTCAATTTCAATAAACTTTGTCATATTTCAAGGGTAAAGTATACAAAAAGAATCATCATTCAGAAAATCAAAGGTATTATCAACTTAAAAGCATTTGCATTTGAAATAAGGTATAATATTCAAAAGGAAAGAAACATGCTATGTCAATATACAAGGCTAATTACAAGGTGACAGAAGTGTTTAATTATAACATAGGAGGCAAGGGTTGAAATGTTGCCTTATTCGCTTCCTTTCTTGACCACATACCCTACTTTCCCGTCACCTAGTATGGCCTTTCGCTCCCTAACCAGAGCGTTCTCACTTTCTGAATCTACATGTATAATGACACTATATTAGTATCCTCATAGTCAATCGTCGTTCACCTTGAACGTCTAAAACTATTCTACCCATTCCTTTACGTAAAATACATGTATATATATATACACTTCATGTACCCATACCAATCCAAACACGTATACGAGTAACACTTAGCAGATAACATGCGGACACGTCAATCATACACGATCATAATCCGACAATATTATAAGAAAACCTTTATCTAGATAAACAGAGTTAAGTATAGAAATTAATATTGGATTATAACTTAATTTAATTTGAGTCAATTACTATTTAAATAAATCCATAGTCGATAAAATTAACCGATTAACTCTTTTTAACCGATCAATTAAATCGAATAAAAATTATCTAAATATAATTTAAAACCAATTAAGTCAAGTCAATTTAAGTAAAGAAACCGTTTTCGAAAATAATTTAATATAAACCGATAAATTAATATAAAAGTGTGCTTCTTGTTTCTAAAATTAAAATCATTATATTATATTATTTATTTTTATCAAAATTGGGCAACACTTTCTCTATTTTATTAGCTACCAGTCAATCGAAAGTTGACACAACAACAATCACCAAGTATACAATGCATATATTACTTCATAATCAGTTCAATATCTCGTAATTCAAATTAATCCATACACCCGAGCCATCAATTACTAATTTAAATCAAATAAGATATGAATTCGCTAATAAATCTGAAAAAATAAATATTATCATCCAATCATGAATCACAAAAACGATTCATCACTCGTTCAAGTTCATCACAAACGAATCAAATCCATGCTTTAACGAAACCAATAAAAATCTGAAATTCAGCGAATCACCCATAACAATTCGAATATATGCACACAACAATTAATCTCATTTTATAACAGGTAGTTCTCATCAAAATGAAATCAAAACCTTACGAATACGAACTGCAAAATTTCTGTATCTCGCTTACAATTGACGAAACATAACTTTTTAAATTATAGGACTCAGTTTTTGAACATCACCGTCCACCGCCGACTAGCTCATTGCCGGCGGGGGAAAAACCCTGAGGCGCCCGAATCGGGTCTCCAATCACGGTCTTCTCCGATTATCGCTGCTAACAACATACACATGCTTATTCATATGCAGAAAAACAAGCTCGGCCCAAAGTGGGTATCGTGAAATCGGATGATACATACAATCACACACACACACCAGCAAGAATCAAAGACCAGAAAGATAACAGGGGCTCAAATCGAGTTTAAGATTGAAGGAATCGAACAAAAATGATGGTTAATTATGTTTATCGAGAGAGAAATTGGAAGACGCGAGAGAGAGAGCTAGGGATTTGAAAGATCGGGACTGAAATGGGGAGGAAGTGGGTTGGGTCTAGACCCGGCAATTTTGGACACGACACTACTTACACGACATGAAACGACACGAAAATTTAGTATTTGTGTTTGCATTTTTAGTACACGACACGAAAATACACGAACATGAAAGTACACGGTCGAAATTTAGTGTCAGTTTTGTGTTTAACCTTCAAGTACACGACACGACACGAATTATACGACATAAATAAATATTATAATTAAATTATAATATTTTTTATAAATATATATATAATTATAATAAATGTATGCATATTTATTTTTAAAATATTATTTTATTTCATTATAATGTATTGAATTGAGATCTAAATATATATTTTTCATATGTTTTATATTTCTTTACCTAAAAATCTTATATTTTAATTTATATTAATATTAAATTTAATATATATTAATATTCAATTAACACGACATACACGATATGAAACGACACGAAACGAAAGTACACGAGCACGAATGTACACGAACGCTAAATATGTCGGTTTTGTGTTTGACATTGAAGTACACGAAACACAAAAATACAAGACACGAAAGTATACGACACGAACGAATTGCCAGGTCTAGTTGGGTCTGATGTATATACTATCAGAGGCAATTTGATAATCTTTCCATTAAAACACATTTTTATTAGTTTATTCTTTATTGCAAAGTTCATGTAATTCGTGCTTATAAAATAAATAATTGGGGAAATAACGGATGGGAAGAGATAAAATTTTATTTAAAATGTAAAAATTAAATTATCTTTCTCCCCATATTTTTAAAATAATTTTTGAACGTATATATTATTTTATACGAATTTTACAAGTTACTACTCAAAAATCAAAATAATGATTCTAAAATCATTTAAATATACCATATTACCAAGATAAATTGATCCATTATTTTTATAAAGACTCTAGGGTTATTGTAGAGATAATACAATAAATCTCATAATTTTATATAATTTTAATTATTTTATAGGAATTTTTAAAAGCTCATATACTCCTATTTTCACTTAAAAGAATATTTAAAATCGTTTAAAAATGTTCGACCACATAGTCCAACACGTACAACTCATATATCACGTAGTCACACGTTCCTCAATCGAAACTTTATGCTTACACTTAATTTCCATATTAAATTATAAATATTCTCAATTTTCCATGTTCGTGATATATATAGAAATTCGATATCTTTTATCGGTCGCATCTTCACTTATTCACTTAATCGTATCAACACATACGGGTCACTTAATCGTGTAATCGCATGATTACCCGTAAAAATTCTAAATCACTCGTTTCTCTTTTAATTCTCATAAATAATTATTTTTCAGTTCTTTGACCGCTAATTTCAAATCAAATTCCACGTCATAATTCATCAAATGAAAATATAATGTAATTTATATTTTCTACTTTCACGTAATTTGACACAATCATATATAATATTCATAAATATAAGTCGCGAAATTCACAGATATTACACTATTGATACGTCTAATTTTGTTTACTATTGAACTAGGATAAATAAAATAATAAATATTAAACATCCAGGATAAAAAAAAAACATTATACAATTGATCCAAACTAATACAAAATAAAAATAAAAATATACAGTTAAACCTCGATAAATGAATATCTTTGAGACCAAAATATTTTATTCATTAATCGAGATTATTCATTTATCAAGTTCAAAAATACATTGTTTTTTATAATCTTGGGACCGAAAAAAAATATTCATTTGACGATATTATTCGTTTATCGAATATTAATTTATCGAGATTCTATTGTAATTCGACCAACTAAAACAAAATCAAATATACTAATTATCCAGACTACAATAAAATTATCTTGTTAATCCGATTTAAAATTTTAAAAATAAACTAAAAATAATTTGTTGAATATGATTGGAGTAATGGATCTCGGGTTAAAATAAAATAATATAAAATCTTGATCCGGGATAAATCAAATTAATATCAAATTAAGTATAACTCATCATATTGATATGAACTAAAAATTAATTTAATTAAAATAATTTTTTTAAAACAACATAAAATTATCAATAGAATTATATTGTTCAATATGTAATGTTGTCTTTTTCAAATAACTCTTTTAGTTAATCGATTAAGTAATAATATCGCTAACATAATAATTTTTTAAAGTTCCGATATAATGGAGATATTGTATTTTTACTCCAAAAAACAAAAAACTCGGTATAAAATTATATTTTTCATGGTACCAAGTCTATTAAATTAAATAGGTTTAAATATTTACAAAAAACTATGAACATATACGTGTATTAATATAATTATCTTTAAGTTATATCATTTAAAATTTAAAATGAACAAATTTTAAAATTCAATTCATGTTTTTAAAATTATATAATATTAAAATAAAATTGTGTGATCCGTGCTAGTATGTCCAATGACAAAACCGAACAAAATAAAAACAGATAGAGGAAAAACAAGTTTAAATTATCAACTTTTTTCTAGTTGTACATATTTAAATTTTAAATCATTATTTCCTCTTCTTCTAGAGGTCTGAAATAAAGATTGCATTCAAAATTCATTTCTTTGTTTTATTGGAAAATAAAAATGTAAAATTGAAAAGGGAGTATGATCTTTAGAAACATATTGGGCCAAAAAAGGGGAGCCCAAAATATAAAAGAAAAGAAAAAAGTCTTAAATACTTCCAAACCCTAGATCCTCGATTGAAAATTTGAAAAGCTCCAGCTTCAAGTATCTTTTCAGTAACTCTGTGATTGTAGATCTAGCAGCCTTAGACAACGGATCTTGCATATTAAAGGGGAATTGTTATTATTAGGGCTATAATTCGGGCCGAGCGAGCCGAGTTTTGAGTCGAACACAATCTATTTCTTTTACTGAATAAGATTATGCTTATACGAATATATGGTATCTTTGATACAACTTTTACCCACAACTTGTACCCAGAAATTAAAGATCTTAAATGACTAAATTATTGAGTCTTTATGTTAGGAATATGTGTATTAGTTTGATGATAAGTTAAACAAAACACTTAAGTAGGAATCCAGTGTCTGTAGCCTCAACGGATAAGACCATTCTGGCTATCCGTTGATGGAGTAGCTTTACTTAGAAATAAGTTTAGTATTGTAGCACATTTCAGTTTCTGAATTCAAGTTATAATTCTTAGATGTTGTGGAAAATTATAAGTCATGTTCACTACTAGTGGATATGCAAATAGGAGGGCTAATTGTAAATATTTCATGCCTTGTAATTTTGTATAAGTGAAGTAGTATCAACTGATAAGTTAAAGGCCTTCAACGGATAAGAAACAAAGCTTCAACGGATGTCTCTAAAGCTTCAACGGATAACATCCATCAACGGTTGAGTGCATCAACGGATAAAGCTTCAACTGCCAATGCATCAACGGATAAAGCCATCAACGGATAAAGCCATCAACGGATGAAAGCTTCAATGATGCTAAGTTCAATAGCAGTTGACAGTGACAATTCATAAGCTGACAGAGGCACATGGGTTGACAGAGACAATTGGAATGTGGCAGCCTCTTGGAGGAATCAAGAAAATGCAGCATTTCCATTCTGGTGCAAACAAGGAAGTATTCAAAGATTCACAGATCAACCTAGATTGCATTGGATAGAGAAATGAAGAAGAAACATGTGAAGAATCTTTTCAATTGTATTTTATATCTTTTGTCTTCACTTGTAAACTTGGTGATATATAAACCAAGCTGCAGCTAGTAATTAGAGTGTAATTTTTTCAGAGCTGTTTAGAAAAACATTGAGAGAAAATCATCTAGTTTGTACTAGGAAGCAGCTGTGATCAATTTCTTGAATCACAGATTTTCTGAAATAACACATCTCTGGTGGAACAACAAATCCACCAGAAAAGTTTTTAAGTCTTTTGTGTTCTTTACATTTGTGTTTGAATATATATATGTCTGCCTCAGCTCAAAGCAATTCACATACACTTGTTTATCAAAACACATAGCCTTTGAAACTGCTCAAAACTTGAAAAAGTTTTGAGATTTACATTCAACCCCCCTTCTGTAAATCTCATTGTTAGTTCCTTGGGAATAACAATTGGTATCAGAGCAAGCTCTTAACTTACAAAGAGTTTAAAGATCTATTCTACTAACATCATGAGTAAGAAGGATATTAGTGTAAAGATTCCAATCCTGGAAAGAGATAATTATCATCACTGGAAAGTGAAGATGCATCTACATCTTCTCTCTCAAGATGAAAGCTACATCAACTGCATTGAAAGTGGTCCTCACATCCCTCACAAGGTGGCCACAGCTGCAACTGCCACAGTTGCTATTGGACAGTCTATTCCCAAGCCAAAAGCAGAATGGACTGATGAAGATATTGAAGAGGTTCACAAGGACAAGAAAGCCATGAACATTCTGTTTAATGGTCTAGATCGAGATATGTTTGATAATGTCATTAACAGCCAAACTGCTAAGGAAATTTGGGATACTGTGCAACTTATCTGTGAAGGTATTGAACAAGTTAGAGAAAACAAAATGCAGCTTCTCATTCAACAATATGAATACTTTCACTTTGAAGAAGGAGAATCACTGAATGATACCTTCAATAGATTTCAGAAACTGTTGAATGGATTGAAGCTGTATGGCAGAGTGTACCAAGTCAAGGACTCCAACTTAAAATTTCTGAGGTCTCTACCAAAGGAATGGAAGCCTATGACTGTTTTACTAAGGAATTCTCAAGATTATAAGGACTTCACACTTGAAAGATTATATGGAATTTTGAAGACCTATGAACTTGAGATGGAGCAAGATGAGCTGTTGGAAAAAGGAGAGAGAAAAGGTGGATCAGTTGCACTTGTAGCTGACAATGAGAAGACTGAAGCCAGGAATGAAGAAAAGACAATGCCAAGTCTCAAAATTGGCACAAGCAAATCAGAATCAAGCAAGGGAAAGGAGCAAGTAGCTGAGGTTGAAGATAATTCCAGTCAAGATGACTCTGATGAGGTTGATGAACATCTGGCCTTTCTATCCAGAAGGTTTGCAAAGATGAAATTCAAGAAAAATGCTAAATTCACTAAGTCAAACAAGAACATGGTGGACAAATCTAAGTTCAAATGTTACAACTGTGGAATAAGTGGACACTTTGCAAATGAGTACAGAAAGCCAACCTCTGATAAGAAGAAATTTGAGCAGGTGGATTATAAAAAGAAATATTTCGATATGCTCAAACAAAAGGAAAGAGCTTTTCTGACTCAAGATGATGGGCAGCAGATGGAGCCAATGAAGATGATGATATGGAATATGTCAACCTAGCCCTGATGGCTAATTCTGATGAAAATGAAACTAGTTCATCAAGCAACCAGGTAATTACTACTGACCTCTCTCAGCTTTCTAAGATTGAATGCAATGAAGCCATAAATGATATGTCCAATGAATTATATCATTTGCGTGTTTCCCTTAAATCACTAGCTAAAGAAAATACAAGAATTAAAGAGAACAATTTGTTTTTAAGTGATAGGAATGCTGTGTTAGAGGGTAAGGTAATTGAGCTTGAAAAGATTAAAATCAAATGCTTAACTGTTGAGAGTGAACTAGAAGAATCTGTTAAGAAAGTATAAATTCTTTCTAAACAACTAGAACGTGAGCAAAAGGTAATCAAGGCCTGGAAAACATCTAGGGATGTTAGTGCTCAGATTGTCAAGGTTCAGGGAATTGAATCACTCTGTGAGAATGCCTGGAATAAAAACAAAAAGGAAGTAGAATTAATTGATAGATTATCAACGGATGTGGAATCAACGGATGATGAAAGTTATCCGTTGAAGGAAGAAAAGGAGCATCCGTTGAAGGCTCATCAATTAAAACAGACAAGTGATTCTAAAAAGAACAATTTGAAAAATCTCAATAAAAAGTTTGGTTCAACTTCCAAGAACTTTGTCAAAGAAGAAGCTAGCACATCCAAAGATGCCAGTAAGGTGAATATAGGACGCATGACTTTAGATCAGTTGAAAAATAGGCTTAAGATGGTTGAGGATAAAAAGGAAACTAAAAGAAAATCAAATAGAAATGGGAAGGTAGGGATTAACAAACACAACAATTACACACCTGATAAATATGCTCCTAGAAAAAGTTGTGTGCATTGTAAAAGTGTTAATCATCTATCTGCTAACTGCAAGTCAGTTAAGAATGCTCTCATGCCTTTAACTCCTTCCATGCCTAACATGTCTATGTCACCTCTGCATGCTACGCCTGTTATATCTCAACAGAATTCTCATGCACATTTTGCAAACATGTCATAT
This sequence comes from Apium graveolens, assembly GCF_009905375.1. Classification (NCBI taxonomy): domain Eukaryota; kingdom Viridiplantae; phylum Streptophyta; class Magnoliopsida; order Apiales; family Apiaceae; genus Apium; species Apium graveolens. The sequence goes on from NC_133655.1 coordinate 282,635,873, forward strand.
GTTAATAATCCTTATTTTGCTGCATACAACATGCCTATGTGGAATAATATGTTTGCACAATCTATGCCTTATCAAATTCAACCAAATGTGCTAAATGATTTTGTGACTAACCCTACACTTCAACCAACTACATCTGAGACCAAGGTTGACCCAAAGTTACCCAAGTCAAAAGATGCAGGAGGTATGAAGTCTAGGAAAAAGACTAACAAGGCTGGACCCAAGGAAACTTGGGTACCAAAATTAAGTTGATTGATTTTGTTGTGTGCAGGGAAAAAGAAGGAATCTATGGTACTTGGACAGTGGTTGTTCAAGGCATATGACAGGAGATTTCACCCTGCTCACAGAGTTCAAGGAGAGAGCTGGCCCTAGCATAACCTTTGGAGATGACAACAAAGGGTTCACTATGGGATATGGCTTGATTTTAAAAGAAAATGTCATCATTGATGAAGTTGCATTAGTTGATGGTCTCAAACACAATCTATTGAGTATCAGTCAACTATGTGACAGAGGGAATACTGTTTCCTTCAATTCTGAAGCATGTGTTGTCACAAGTAAGAAGGACAACAAAGTGGTTCTAACTGGAGTTAGAAAAGGGAATGTGTACTTGGCTGACTTCAATTCTATAGATGCAGAATCAATTACTTGTCTTCTCAGCAAAACAAGTCCAGATGAAAGTTGGCTATGGCACAAGAAGTCGTCTCATTTGAATTTCAAAACAATGAATGATCTAGTCAAAAAGGACTTAGTTAGAGGAATGCCTCTAGTGGAATTCTCAAGGGATGGACTGTGTGATGCTTGTCAGAAAAGAAAGCAAAAGAGAGCATCATTCAGTAAGAAGCTTGAATCAGCAATTGATGAACCATTACAACTGCTACACATGGATCTTTTTGGACCAGTCAATGTATTGTCAATTTCAAGAAAAAGATATTGCCTAGTGATTGTAGATGATTTCTCAAAGTTTTCATGGACCTACTTTCTTGGATCAAAGGATGAAGCTAGTGAAATCATCATCAATCATATCAAGCAAGTCAACAATCATCCAGATTTCAAAGAGTAAGGAATATTAGGAGTGACAATGGAACTGAGTTCAGGAATTCTACCATGAGGTTGTTCTATAAAGAAAATGGGATCATGCATGAGTTCTCAGCTCCAAGGACTCCACAACAGAATGGTGTGGTGGAAAGGAAGAACAAATCACTAATTGAAGTTGCAAGAACAATGCTTGAAGAGTCAAAACTCCCAACATACTTTTGGGCTGAGGCTGTTAACTGTGCATGTTACACTCAGAATATTTCTCTAATTAATCAGGCAAAAGACATGACTCCCTATCAAATGTTCAAGAGAAGAAAACCAACTTTAAACTTTCTTCATGTTTTTGGTTGCAAATGCTACATTCTAAGGAATCAACCTAATCACAAAGGGAAGTTTGATGCAAAGGCTGATGAAGGAATATTTGTTGGTTATTCTCCTGGAAAATCATATAGGGTCTACAATCTAAGAACCAACATTGTCATGGAATCTGTGCATGTTGTGTTTGATGATAAAAAGATTGATGGACTAACAGATGAGGGACATCATGAAGAACTCAAATTTGACAACATTGAGATATATTGTGATGATAGTGAAGATGAGAATGATGGAGAAGGCACCTCGAAAAGAATTCAAAATCTGTCTTTGGATAATGCACAAAGTGTTGCATCAGTTGAAAGTCACAATTCAGCATCCGTTGATAGAAGTAATGCAGCATTCGTTGAAAGACAAAGTGCATCATCCGTTGAAGTACATAATGAAGCATCCGTTGATCATAGTCTGTCAACGGATAATCAATTCACTTCATCAGTTGATAGAACTCCCAGTTCCTTTCAAAGGATCAGTAACTCAGGGGGAGTTTCAGCCAATCAACACTCTATCTCACATCATGACAATACTGAGGCAACCTCATCTAGAGCTAATCTACCACCTCAAAGGAAATGGACCAAGAATCACCCTTTTGAATTGATCATTGGTGATGCTACATCTAAAGTACAAACTAGAAGGGCTACTCACGATGAATGTCTATATAGTAGTTTTCTATCACAGGAGGAACCTAAGAGAGTGGAATAAGCTCTAATGGATCCAGATTGGATTTTAGCAATGCAAGAGGAGCTAAACCAATTTGAGAGGAACAAGGTATTGAAGCTGGTACCCAAGCCAAAGAACAAGAGCTCTATTGATATAAAATGGGTATTCGGAAACAAGATGGATGAAAATGACATTGTCATAAGGAATAAAACCAGATTGGTTGCCAAGGGCTACTCTCAACAAGAAGGAATAGATTTTGATGAGACATTTGCTCCAGTTGCAAGACTTGAAGCCATCAGAATCTTTCTAGCCCATGCAGCCCAGGCCAATTTCAAAGTCTATCAAATGGATGTCAAGAGTGCATTTCTGAATGGAGAATTGGAGGAAGAAGTTTATGTAAGCCAACCTCCAGGATTTGAAGATCCAAATTTTCCAGACTATGTGTATTATTTGTTGAAAGCACTATATGGACTAAAGCAAGCACCTAGAGCCTGGTATGAGACTTTGTCAAAATTTCTCCTAGATAATCACTTCACAAGAGGTACTGTTGACAAAACTATTTTCTTTAGAAATGTTAATGGCTCTACAATACTTGTTCAAATCTATGTAGATGATATTATATTTGGTTCTACAGATGATAAGCTTTGTAGAAAGTTTGCTAAGTTAATGCAAAATAAATATGAAATGAGCATGATGGGAGAGCTAACTTATTTTCTTGGTTTACAAGTTAAACAAGTTAGTGGTGAAATTTTCATTAGTCAAACTAAATATATTTATGATCTTTTAAAGAAGTTTGACTTAATGGATTGTTCATCTGCAAAAACTCCCATGGCCACAGCCACCAAGCTTGAATTAAATAAGGCTGAAAAGTCTGTGGATATTACAAGTTATAGAGGCATGGTTGGCTCACTTCTATATTTAACTGCTAGTAGACCTAATATAATGTTTTCTACATGTCTCTGTGCTAGATTTCAAGCTGACCCTAAAGAATCTCACTCAGTGGCTATTAAAAGAATCTTCAGATATCTCAAAGGGACTCCAAATCTAGGAATTTGGTACCCTGGAGAGTCTGGTTTTGATCTAATTGGCTACTCAGATGCAGATTATGCAGGCTGCAAAATAGACAGGAAAAGTACAAACGGTACCTGTCAATTTCTAGGGAATAAGCTTGTGTCATGGTTCAGCAAGAAGCAAAATTCTGTTTCTACATCAACAGCTGAAGCTGAGTACATTACTGCTGGTAGTTGCTGTGCACAGATACTGTGGATGAGGAATCAACTATTTGACTATGGGATAACTGTTGACAAAATTCCAATATTCTGTGACAACACAAGTTCCATTGCCATAACTGAAAATCCAGTACAACACTCAAGAACCAAGCACATTGACATCAAGTACCACTTTATAAGGGAACATGTTATGAATGGTACAGTGGAACTTCATTTTGTTCCAAGTGAAAAGCATATTGCAGACATATTTACCAAGCCACTTGATGGATCAACATTCACAAGATTAGTAAGTGAGCTAGGTATGCTTAATTATTCATAAATTCATGTCCTTATTATAATCTGTTTTGAAGCCTGAAATGAATTTGTTGCAAGAACAAAGTTGGCTTTAAGTAAAGATTATTCTTTTAATGGATATTCCCTATCCGTTGAAAGCCAAAATTGTTCTATCAACGGATGTTCATTATCCGTTGAAAGACAAATACATTTCTGGTAATTTTATCCTTCATCGGATAAAACTGTGTTAATCTTCAACAGATAACTGTTTACCTCATCCGTTGAAGTGTCACATCAGTTATTTTAAGAAAGTCACAACCGTTGATTCTTTTACTTAACCGTTGATACATATATATATACATAGTTGTATGTATTTGTATTAAAGGCAGTTTTTAGAATACATACAGTTTTCTTTATTCTCAAACGGCTGTAATTTACTTAAAAATATTATTTAATCATTCTTCTTACGTTTTAATTCGAGAAAGTATAAAAGCCTTTTGAACTCTTATTTTCACTTTACGCTTTCTTGCAATCTTTCAAAAGCTTTTACTCTCTTCCTCTCCCAAAACTCTAAACTTTTCTCTGCAACCTCTACTCACTACAATGGCACCAGTAGTAAAGATAATGTCCCAGTCTGGCTTTGCCTATGAGAAGAACAATTTTGTAGCTTTGGTGGAAAAGAATGAAGCCCACTCAGATTATCAAAAGATGATAGACTTCATCAAAAACTGCAAACTAAGCTATGCAATGCTGGAAGCCCCAACTATTTACTGTGAGGTAATTGAGGAGATTTGGACAACTGCAGAGTTCAATCCCACAGATATGACCATCACTTTCTCTCTCAAAGGTAAGGATTACTGTATTAACTGTGATGATATACAGTCTTATTTTAAGCTACCTGAGAACAATGCCATGACACCACACACTGATAATGATGTATCTGGTATGTTAGATTCCATAGGCTATTCTTTTGATTCTGCTAGTTTAGGGAGCATTAGAAGAAAAGGCCTTAGGAAAGAATGGAGTTTTCTTGGTGATGCCTTTATCAAGGTTTTCTCTGGGAAAATTAGTAATTTTGATGCCATAACTTCATCTCTTGCTAATATGCTCTATATGCTAGTTTCTGATAGGTACTTTAATTTTTGTAACTATGTCATGCTAGAATTAGGTTCCAGGTTAGGTAACAAAGCTAATAGACCTCATAACATCTACTATGCTAGATTTTTTATGTTATTGGCTAACCATGTTGCTGAAGGTTTGGTCATAAACAATGAGAGTAATAAACTCAAGTGCTGGGAACAAGAGAAAAGGGTCCTTGCAGACCTTTTGAGAATTAACCTCAACAGTCAGGTGCCATTGGTATATTTTCCAATAATGAATGCACCTCAGGTAAGTGAGGTAAATACTTCTTCAACTCCTACTACTTCCAACCCCATTATTTCTTTGCCTTCAAGTGTGGCCATGGAATCTGTGTCTTTGTCCCAACAGATTCTTACCAAAGCCACCAAACCTAAAGTTTCAAGAACAAAGTCAAAGAAAGCCACCTCTGTTGTTTCTCAAAAGAAAACAGTTGTAACAACTACCATCAACCCTGAGGGGAGTGAACAGGGTGTGAGTGGTGAGGGGAGGGGTGAACATCAAGAAACCCCCCAGGATAAGGTAGAAGAGGTGAGTGGTACCCCATCTAGCCAAGCCACAGTTTCTCAAAAGACTGTGGTGGTTGAAAAGGATTCAAAATCATCCCTAGTTGCATCCTCCCAAAAGGATACAACTATTGAAAATAGTCCCCAACCAGGGACACAGAACAAAAGAGGGAGGGACACTGAAACCACATACTCACCTGTAAAAGCCTTTACAAGAAGAAAGATGGTTAAAACCTTAGTTTCCATACAGGGGGCACACACTGCACAGATACACCCACCTGTATCTATGCCTTTTCAAATTCAGCTTGATGTGACTCCAACAAATATGGAGTCACTGCCCCATTCTCTCAAAATTGACACACATCAATCACCAAATTCTCCATCACCATCTCTGGATGTGGACATGATATTCACATCAATTCCTGATTCTCCCTCTTTACAACTCAGGGAGGAGCCTCACTCAAATAATGGTGATCATCATCTTTTAGATGATTTGTTGGATCATCAACCAATTCTTTCAGACTTGGTTGAAGAATCTGTGTCCCCTAAATTAAAATCAATCCACACAGATTCAACAATCATGTCACTTTCAATTTCTACTTCTTTTCCTTCTTCAACGGATATTTCTCATTCGTTGACAAGTGGTTGTTCTTTTCACTACTAGAAAATCAGCATTAGACATCGCACATTAGACATCAGTCAGAAAAGTCACTGATGTTAAAAGCCTTTTTTACATCACATAAAAAAAAATTGATGTATTTTTGGTATGTTTACATCAGCTTTTGAGTAAAGTGATGTCTAAGATGTTCTTTTAAAAACTATGTCACATCAGTTAACATATAAACCGATGTCCAATTTCTTTTTAACATTGGTTGACATGATAACCGATGTCTAAGCTCAATTATAAAAAAATTAGAGCCCGCTGCTTCTCCCTTTTGCTCCCCGCCCTTAGCCAAATTTTTCCCCCCTTAGTATATTTCCCCATCCCGCCTATTCACTCATTCACTTTAATAACATTATAACATAAATTAAAAATAAATCAAAATCAAAACAAAAACAAAAAATTACAATCTCCATAAAAACAAAAACTCATTCACTCATTCCCCCTTTCTCTCTCGACTGCTAAACCTAGAACTCTCAAATGTATGCTTACTGTCTTTCTCCCTTTCTGATTAGACCTTGAATCTCCAATTAAACCTCTCAATTTCTTCAACTCATCTCTTAATTTCTTACTATCTTTCTTTCAAATGTTTTTTTTCTCATTTGTTTCAATTTTTGTGACAGATTCGAAGATTAAGGAGTTAAGTGTGTTCATTGAAGTTTAAGGTGAGGAGTAGAGTTTCTTGGAGCTAAATCTTGTAGCTAAGGGTTTATTAAAGCTTAAATCTCGGAGCTAATTAAGTTGGATTTTGGTCTTGGAGTTTGTTGCTGTGTTTTTTGGGATTTTGGAGCTTGCTTTGTTAGGTATATTCTTCTTTACATATCTATTTATATATGTTTGGGCTGCATGTATATATTTGTGTAGTTGTATGTATGCATGTGAAATTGAAATGTGTAGTTGTTGCATGTGTAGTTGTATGTGTAGTTAAAATACGGATTTACATGTAATAACAAGTGCTTGTATATATTTGTGTTTGTGTTGTTTGTAAATATATTTGTGTTTAGTCTGTTTACTAATTCATATTATAATCTTAAAATCATGTATTCAGATATTCTTAGTTTTCCTAGGCAGAATAATTCAGTTTGTGTCAGTGTCGAAAAGGTGCTACATGGCCATTAAGAGTTCAAATGTAGTATATTGCATTTTGGGCAGTAGGTTTCTTTTGGTTACAAATTTGCTTAGAGTAATCTCCAGTTTCTGGTTGTGATATATCATATATGAAATTATATTTAAATATGCAGCATTGTCTTTGATTTTTAACATAACTCTGATTACAACTTTGCAGATTACAGATGTTGAAAATTTGATAGTAGCACAAATATCAAAAGCATCAGCTAGGCAAAGAGCTGGAAGGGCAGGAAGAGTACGTCCTGGAAAATGTTATAGGTGCTGAACTGAGAAGTTCTCATTTTATTGACAACAGTTTCTTTTTAGAAGTTGTGCTTATTATTATTATCTATTCTAATTATCAAGAAGATTTTAATGGTTTAGGTGTGCATAGTTTGAAGTGAATTAGATCTTGAAAAACAGGGCGTGATATGAGTTGATAATTTTTATAGATTGATGGGTGAATATCTTCCATAGCATCTCTCCTAGTTTGAATTAGGGGTTATCTGTGTAGGCCGAGTCTTGAATAATTTCTCCCTTTATATCATCCAACTAGACTTAATGAATAAAATACTAGTCGGTAGGTGTTTATTATATGTAATTTCAGCTTTGATTGATCATTCTAGGTTTTAACAGCTCGATAACTCATGATTTTGATATTACGCTTTCATATGTATATGCATGTCTTTATCTTTCTACTTTTTGAGCTTATCTCTGGCACTGGATATCTCTGTTGTTTTTTTATTGCAATTATGTCCAAGTTCCACCTCTTTGGTGTTTTTGTTATTGAAAATGGATGGTAGAATTTAATTATAATTCATCTTCGGCATTCTTCTCAAATATCACTGCATGAGTTCTTGTTCGTAAATTTATTAAGTTTTTGTTTTGATTTTGATGGAGAGCAAGACTTTGTTGAATAATTTTAATTTGAGCTATACGATATTAGGCTCTACACAGAGGAGTATTACGTCAATGAATTGTCTACAGAGGGGATTCCAGAGATTCAGAGAACAAGTCTTGTTTCCTCTGTGATTCAGGTGTGTACTCTATTACGTTCTTGAATGTGGAAGCTATAAGAATTTGCTTGCATAACAGTTATAATCTGTATGTAATATGCCTGTAAGCGTATTATGTTTAAATTATGTGTTCTATCATTCTTTGAACAATATTCACTCACATGTTTGACTTTTGAGTATCATTTGCTTATGGAAAGGGTTGTGGAAGGGAGTGTCTTCTGTTTCATCAGTGTATCTAGATACTTACAAGTTACAAAAATCAATAATGTTACCTTATAAACAATAGGGTGATGTCTTGAAATTTTATTCGAAATTACGCTTGAAATTGGAGTAATCATGTACTGTTTTACATTAATGCAAGGAAGCTACTGATATATTGTAAAACCACTATTTTGTTTTGGTCAAATAAGATAGAAATTAAGGTTCCAACCCATGCTCAAAGTTGTCGAAACTGTATCTTATGACGTACTCCTTGCCCGTGTCACCTCATGTTGCATAATAATTAATTCTTCTATGCCTGTGTAACAAATCACCTCATGTTAAGTGCAATATAGTGTTTCTTTTCATAATTTTAATATTCCTTTCCTGTATAAACATCTAAGATTCTTGAATGGAATGTTAAACTTAATTCGTCAATGATCTCTCTTTGTAAATACTTCTTGGAACGGGGGATCCTTAGAATTCACTATATTGTATTCATCTCAGTTAAAAGCGCTGGGCATAGATAATATCCTAGGCTTCGATTGGCCTGCATCACCGTCGCCTGAAGCTATGATCAGAGCACTTGAAGAGCTGTATTCTCTTGGTGTAATTGATGATGATGCCAAACTTACTTCACCAGCTGGTTTCCAAATAGCTGAAATTCCATTAGTATGTTGCAGTATATCTTTCTTTTAAAAAAATGAATAATTTTATCTTTCTTCCTGAGCACACACACATGAGATGACTGGTATAATTTCTGCACTTCTCTCTGTTATCCAAGTGCAAAACCACCTACCTAGCCATATAGTAAACAGAATTTATACTGATTTCATGATTTCTAGTACTCAGAATATTAAACTTTATGTAGGAACCAATGATCTCAAAAATGATCTTAGCTTCAGATGAGCTTGGATGTTCCGAGGAGATCTTAACAATTGTTGTTGTCCTTTCCATACAGGTAGACTCTCCCCTATATCATAATCTTTTTGGAATTCTTCATATTTGATCTAGCTGTTTGCATAACATAGAAATATGAACATCTTGAGTTGAATGATACAATAATTGTATGATAAGTTACATTCTAAGAGTTCTCTAATCAATTGTATACATATAGTCTACACTGGATCTTCAGAATTCTGCAAATATTTGAGATGCTTAAGATATTGTGAATAGTCTAGTAAAGCTCATGTTTTTTTAAATAAAACTTCTATTGCAGTCTATCTGGGTATCGTCCAGGGGATCACAGAAAGAGCTAGATGAAGCAAAGATGAGATTTGATGTTGCCGAGGTTTCATCTCAACTCATGTTTAATTTATATAAAGCTTCAGCTGGTTTAGCAGCTATTAAATTTTAGAAGAGCTTCAGCTGGTTTAGCAGATGTATTTCTGTTTGGGATGAACTATGTAAATGATCGATGGTGGATGTCTAGTACTTGCTTTTGCAGTTATGCAGTTTGTTTGGATTATGAAGTTTGGTTGGTGGTGGATATATGTACGTAATTGGTATAATCTATGGTAAATCAATGAATGTATGTTTGTTTTTGCGTTTGTTTTTGTTTGGTTTGGTTAGTTTTGGAATGGTAAAATGGCAGTTGGTATGTTCTTGAATGACTCTTGTTTGGGTTTTGGGCATTTGATTGAAACAGGGGATTCATGAATAAAAAAATAAACAAACATCACTTCATGAACAAAATAACTGATGTAAAATGTAGTCAAATAAGACATTTCATACAATAAACTGATGTCATAAGCAGGCACATATATCAGCTCACAAGAAATGACTGATGTAAAACAATATAATAGATATCACATTTTGAAAGAACTGATGTTAAACACACACAAAGACATCGGTTTCATTAAAAAAAGAAAGGTACGACATCGCTTCTGATAAAAGACTGATGTAATATGTTAAGTTACACGTCAGTTTAACAAGTTTTTCGATGTTAATGTATCATATTGCTTTATATGTGATAAATTTAAAATGATATACATGACATATGAATGAATAACTGAAACCATTGTGAAGGTATACATTGAAGAAAAATACATCACATTGTTAAGAAAAAAGGATGTCTAAACTGTGTATAGACATCGGCTAATAAGCGATGTGTAATGCACCTACCTTTCTCATCGCATGCAAAGACATCGCTTGGATTTTAAATAGACATCAGCTAATAAGCGATGTCTATTGACAAATTTCTAGTAGTGTTAACTGTGATGATATACAGTCTTGTTTTAAGCTACCTGAGAACAATGCCATGACACCACACACTGATAATGATGTATCTGGTATGTTAGATTCCATAGGCTATTCTTTTGATTCTGCTAGTTTAGGGAGCATTAGAAGAAAAGGCCTTAGGAAAGAATGGAGTTTTCTTGGTGATGCCTTTATCAAGGTTTTCTCTGGGAAAATTAGTAATTTTGATGCCATAACTTCATCTCTTGCTAATATGCTCTATATGCTAGTTTCTGATAGGTACTTTAATTTTAGTAACTATGTCATGCTAGAATTAGGTTCCAGGTTAGGTAACAAAGCTAATAGACCTCATAATATCTACTATGCTAGATTTTTTATGTTATTGGCTAACCATGTTGCTGAAGGTTTGGTCATAAACAATGTAATAAACTCAAGTGTTGGGCACAAGAGAAAAGGGTCCTTGCAGACCTTTTGAGAATTAACCTCAACAGTCAGGTGCCATTGGTATATTTTCCAATAATGAATGCACCTCAGGTAAGTGAGGTAAATACTTCTTCAACTCCTACTACTTCCAACCCCATTATTTCTTTGCCTTCAAGTGTGGCCATGGAATATGTGTCTTTGTCCCAACAGATTCTTACCAAAGCCACCAAACCTAAAGTTTCAAGAACAAAGTCAAAGAAAGCCACCTCTGTTGTTTCTCAAAAGACAACAGTTGTAACAACTACCATCAACCCTGAGGGGAGTGAACAGGGTGTGAGTGGTGAGGGGAGGGGTGAACATCAAGAAACCCCCCAGGATAAGGTAGGAGAGGTGAGTGGTACCCCAGCTAGCCAAGCCACAGTTTCTCAAAAGACTGTGGTGGTTGAAAAGGATTCAAACTCATCCCTAGTTGCATCCTCCCAAAAGGATACATCTATTGAAAATAGTCCCCAACCAGGGACACAGAACAAAAGAGGGAGGGACACTGAATCCACATACTCACCTGTAAAAGCCTTTACAAGAAGAAAGAAGGTTAAACCTTAGTTTCCACACAGGGGGCACACACTGCACAGATACACGCACCTGTATCTATGTCTTTTCAAATTCAGCTTGATGTGACTCCAACAAATATGGAGTCACAGCCCCATTCTCTCAAAATTGACACACATCAATCACCAAATTCTCCATCACCATCTCTGGATGTGGACATGATATTCACATCAATTCCTGATTCTCCCTCTTTACAACTCAGGGAGGAGCCTCACTCAAATAATGGTGATCATCATCTTTTAGATGATTTGTTGGATCACCAGCCAATTCTTTCAGACTTGGTTGAAGAATCTGTGTCCCCTAAATTAAAATCAATCCACACAGATTCAACAATCATGTCACTTTCAATTTCTACTTCTTTTCCTTCTTCAACGGATATTTCTCATCCGTTGACAAGTGGTTGTTCTTCGACGGATAAGCTTAACAGCAGTTATCCGTTGATACCATCAGTTCCCACTTCAACGGATACTCCCTATCCGTTGATAGTCTCTACACAAATAACTGAATCAATTCCAAGTGTAGAAGACATGGTTACTGTACAATCACTTCTAGGATTGAGGGAAGGGAGTGAAAATTTGAGTGAGAGGCTGGGTTGCTCCCAGGCAAAAGGAGATGTTGAGAGTCTAAATATGCATGCTATTTCTTCCAGCATAGCAAAAGAAAGTGAGAGGAGTGCCACCTTAGTAGGTGAAGGTGAGGGTGTGAGGTGTGTGAGCCAGGGGGAGCCCCTGATGCAAGAATATAGAGAAATTGAGAGAAAAGCAGGTACAGGAGGTATAAGGGTGGATCCAGCCATTGCTAGTGAGTCAATGATTGTGGATGATGCTGAAAAGGAAAGACAATTTCAGCAACATTACAAAATTGTAATTGATAACATTTCCTTGGATACTGAAACTTTTACTCATCCTGTGTCAGCCTATTAATTATTGGATGCTCAGGGCAATGTGGAGGCAGAACAGACTTTGAACCTAGTACACACTTCAGAATCTCTACACAGGGATAAAGCTGTTGTCAATAGGATGTCTTCTCAAGCTGGTGAGCCATCTGAAGAATTTAGAGTAAATTCTAATGATGATGACTCTGTCTCATTTGATGGAAGCATGAACTTAGGGGAAGATAAAGGCCCTAGTTCAGTTCCAAATTTACCTGAATGGGCCTTTACTAAGGAATCTACACCAGGACAGTTCAGTGTATCCTTGGTCAAACAGGTTATGGCTATTCAAAAGGCCCTTCAGGAAACTTCAGATGCTGGTACCAAGGCTATTCTTCAAGCCCACCTAGAGTCTCTACATCTCATGAAGCTACAATAACTAAGACATAATCTGAGTGTGGATGAACTCAAGAAGGATATAGCTGACTTGAAGTCCTACAATTCTGAGAAGCTGGATTCAGTCATGCCCTATGGTACCATACAGGACTTGTTACTGAGATTGAGAAGAGAATCAAATGCTGAAAAGAGGCTGGCCAAGTTGGAAGACAGAGTTCAAGTCATTGAAAAATCTGTGGTCACCATTCTTCAGAATCAACAGTCTCAAACAAGTCTACTTATGCAGCTGGCAAAAGCACAAGGCTTGACCCCTCTCCTTGATGATAACAAAAAGGGGAGAATAAAAGGGAAGGGGAAGGAGAGACATCTACAAACATTCAAATATCCAAAGTGCTAGTTCCTGCCATCACTACTTCTCCAACACTTCAAATCAAAGGAAAGCTTGATGTAATTGATCTAATCCAGCTAGCAGCAGCTGAGATGCTGGTGAAAGAGCAGAGGAGGAGAATTAATGAAAGGATGCAACAAGTGTTTGGCTCTACAACAACAAAATCCTTATATGTGAAACATAGCACAAAGGTTGAGCCAATCACTATGGAATTCAAGCCAGTAAGGAGGAATAAGGTTGGAGAAAATTCCTTCAAGAACTTCAAGCATGTGGTACTCAAGCCCAATACTAGACTTAACAAGGACTCTACAAAGAATCCCCTTAACTTTGCTCAATTGAAAGAAGTGGACTTTCCTCTTCCAAAGCCTGATGAAGACAAAATTTTGGGTGGCAGCATCATAAATCACAAAGAGACCAATGATGTAGTGGAAAGAATGAATATGGCTATCATTTATAGAGAGGGAAAGAGTATCTGTGTGATGCAAGGACATCCCAAATTCTCTAAAACCAAGAGGGAAGAAACCATGAGGTTAAAGGAAGAAGCTAAAAAGCTGAAGGCTGACAAAAGAGCACAAGCAAAGCTTGAAAACAGCTAAAGTCAAGTCAAATTGAAGAGAAGAAAGAAATTGAAGACAAGGGTGAAGATGAAGGTATGGGGAACATGTTTAGTGAGGATATGGAAGAAAGAAGTTATGAAAGAAAGGAATGGCAGAAAGGGAACAGAAGAAAGGCAAATGCAAAAAGGAAGATTGTAGATAACACTGAGGAAATCCAATCAAAATCCAAACTACTACCTTCTATTCCTGAACCCATTGTGCCTGATCCCTACTTAAATATCCATGGTAAACCAATCATTCCTAAGGAAGAACCCATTGATTGGGACACCATCAAATTGCCCACCTTCTTAACTACTTCTCCACCACCAAAGAAACAGAAAAGAAAAACCGAATCAACACCTTCCCTAACCTCAAGAAAATTCACTCAGAAACCTAAGCCTAAGCCACAAGCCTCAAAGGATGATTATGTTCACATTTGTGACATAAAGGAACAGACAGACATTGAACTCTACCTGGATGAGCTGGAGGAAGTAAGGGGAATAGATGCCTACAGACAGCTACCAGAAAGATTAGTGTTCAAGTACAAAGGAAATGGGGAAAGGACTTGGCCCCTTTACAGAATTCTGAATGAAGGCTATTCTACCTTGGTTAGAGTCTACTCAGCTATTAAAAGGGATTCTGGCTTTACCAGGACTGCCAAAACTGAGATTCTCAACAAGATTTCCAGCATAAGGAAAACTTGTTGGGAGCCCAATTCCTTGCCAAGAACATTACTCATCCCTGAGCATGGAATTACAATTCATAAATCACCTCATTGGATGATGGAGTTCAGAGACAATAAAGGAGTCAGAAGATTCTTCAGACTTGAAGACCAGCTTAAAATTGCCAGTAATTAAACTCTCAAGGACATGCAATCTAAGTTGGACATCAGTGAAGAAGATGAAGCTGAATTCTACAGACAACTCCAACTCCAAGTAGAGGAAGATGACATGAGGCTAGGAAAGAAAACAAGGGATCAAAGGAAAAGAAAATAATCTGCTCAGCCTAAAGGAGCATCCTTGGAAACAATGTAATCCTTCAATTCTATCTTAGTACATACACTTTTGCAGCACTTTTGAATTTCTACTTGATTTCAATTCATATAATTGTTAAGTGTTTTGTTATCATCAAGTTAAACCCAAATTTATGCCTACAATTCTAGTAGACATAAATAGGGGGAGATTTTTAGGAATATGTGTATTAGTTTGATGATAAGTTAAACAAAACACTTAAGTAGGAATCCAGTGTCTGTAGCCTCAACGGATAAGACCATTCTGGCTATCCGTTGATGGAGTAGCTTTACTTAGAAATAAGTTTAGTATTGTAGCACATTTCAGTTTCTGAATTCAAGTTATAATTCTTAGATGTTGTGGGAAATTATAAGTCATGTTGACTACTAGTGGATATGCAAATAGGAGGGTTAATTGTAAATATTTCATGCCTTGTAATTTTGTATAAGTGAAGTAGTATCAACTGATAAGTTAAAGGCCTTCAACGGATAAGAAACAAAGCTTCAACGGATGTCTCTAAAGCTTCAATGGATAACATCCATCAACGGATGAGTGCATCAACGGATAAAGCTTCAACTGCTAATGCATCAAGGGATAAAGCCATCAACGGATAAAGCCATTAATGGATGAAAGCTTCAACGGATGCTAAGTTCAATAGCAGTTGACAGTGACAATTCATAAGCTGACAGAGGCACATGGGTTGAGAGAGATAATTGGAATGTGGCAGCCTCTTGGAGGAATCAAGAAAATGCAGCATTTCCATTCTGGTGCAAACAAGGAAGTATTCAAAGATTCACAGATCAACCTAGATTGCATTGGATAGAGAAATGAAGAAGAAACATGTGAAGAATCTTTTCAATTGTATTTTATATCTTTTGTCTTCACTTGTAAACTTGGTGATATATAAACCAAGCTGCAGCTAGTAATTAGAGTGTAATTTTTATCAGAGCTGTTTAGAAAAACATTGAGAGAAAATCATCTAGTTTGTAGTAGGAAGCAGCTGTGATCAATTTCTTGAATCACAGATTTTCTGAAATAACACATCTTTGGTGGAACAACAAATCCACCAGAAAAGTTTTTAAGTCTTTTGTGTTCTTTACATTTGTGTTTGAATATATATATGTTTGCCTCAGCTCAAAGCAATTCACACACACTTGTTTATCAAAACACATAGCCTTTGAAACTGCTCAAAACTTGAAAAAGTTTTGAGATTTACATTCAACCCCCCTTCTATAAATCTCATTGTTAGTTCCTTGGGAATAACACTTTATTTGTCAATTTATGTATTATAACTATCTTTTGTATATCTATTCATCTTTTTGTATCCAATTAAACCCTAACTTTTAGTTTTTTTTTATTGTTTTTAATTGTTATTAAGAATTGAATATGTGTAATTGAAGTGAATCACTCAATATCGACATTGAATTTAATGAGGAATTTGAATGGGAATGGAACTGTAATGAATATTTGTTGTGCGGAAAATTGGTAGTACTCAAATGTACATGCTGATCTTTTTGGGGATTCTTCTATTCAGGTCTTATAATTGTATATACGATACTGATTATATTCCAGTTGATTCCAATTGATACATGATACATGTTTTTATATTAATTAATTATCTTATATGTTGATTGTAGAAAAATGGGGAAACTTGAACGTCATTGCTACACACACAATATAACATTTACATCTGAAAAAGCAATCAGCGTTCACAACGAAAGACGCCACAAAAAGAACGATACGCACATGTGCACTCTATATTCGAGCGTGTGGCCGACTGATGTTGACCTTCAAAATCACATTCTGGAGCACAAGGTACGTTTGTGTTACATTACTGGTTTCCATAGAGCCTATCAGATTGTTTATATAGACCATATTTAGTACAAAATTCAGACTTCTATGTAGCTATTAGACTTGTAAGAACTGTCTTGGTTTAACAAACTAATTCTGGCATCTTGTCTGATTTGCTATGTGATATAGAGTAGATTGCATTTAATACAGGAAACTGAAAATGTAGTATTTTAGTAGAACTAACAGGACTTATATTTTCTTTAAATTTGATAAAAAAGTTGACCAAATTCGACTTTATATAGTGGATGGTCTGTGAAACTGTGAGTGAGGTGCAGAGCTTGAAGCACTTGCAATAACTAGTACATTGGATATCTAGTAACTAGGCGTGCAGTCTGCTTAAAACATAAAAGAAAGTAACCAAAACATATATATATATATCATATTATTGAAATATAGACATAAGTACAAGCTAGATTAAATAGAGAGCATATAGTTCAGAGTTTCGACTTACTTCACCAGAGGTTTTAGGAATATCACTAAGAATGCAAGAAAGTAACCAAAACTTTGTCATATTGCAACGGTAAAGTATACCAAAAGAATCATCATTCAGAAAATTAAAGGTATTATCAACTTGAAAGCATTTGCATTTGAAATAAAGTATAATATTCAAAAGGAAAGAAACAAGCTATGTCAATATACAAGGCTAATTACAAGGTGACAGAGGTGTTTAATCATAACATAGGAGGCAAGGGTTGAAT
Source organism: Apium graveolens (assembly GCF_009905375.1). Taxonomy (NCBI): domain Eukaryota; kingdom Viridiplantae; phylum Streptophyta; class Magnoliopsida; order Apiales; family Apiaceae; genus Apium; species Apium graveolens. Next base: position 282,653,102 of record NC_133655.1, read on the forward strand.
GTTACTTGTCTTATTCGCTTCCTTTTTTGACCATCGACCATACTTTCCCGTCACCTAGTAGGGCCTTTCGCTTTCTAACCCGAGCGTTCTCACTTTCTAAATCTACACGTATAAAGACATTATTTCAGTATCCTCATAGTCAATCGTCGTTCACCTTGACCGTCTAAAACTATTCTACTTATTCCTTTTACGTAAAATACATGTATATTATATATATATATATATATACTTCATGTAGCCATACCAATCCAAACACGTATACAAGTAACACTTAACAGATAACATGCGGACACGTCAATCATACACGATCATAATCCAAAAATATTTAAGAAAACCTTTATCTAGATAAACAGAGTTAAGTATAGAAATTAATATTTGAATATAACTTAATTTAATTGGAGTCAATTACTATTTAAATAAATCCATAGTCGATAAAATTAACCGATTAACTCTTTTTAACCGATCAATTAAATCAAATAAAGATCATCTAAATATAATTTAAAACCAACTAAGTCAAGTCAATTTGAGTAAAGAAATCATTTTCGAAAATAATTTGATATAAACCGGTAAATTAATATAAAATCATGATTCTTGTTTCTAAAATTAAAATCATTATATTATATTATTTATTTTTATAAAAATTGGGCAACACTTCCTCTATTTTATTAACTACCAGTCGATCTAAAGTCGACACAACAACAATCACCAAGTATACAATGCATATATTACTTCATATTCAATTCAATATCTCGTATTTCGAATTAATCCATACACCCGAGCCATCAATTACTAATTTACATCAAATAAGATATGAATTCGCTTATAAATCTGAAAAAAACATAAATATTATCATCCAATCATGAATCACAAAAATGATTTATCACCCGTTCAATTTCAGCACAAACAAATCAAATTAATGCTTTAACGGAACCAATAAAAATCTGAAATTCAGCGAATCACCCATAAAAATTTGAATATATGCACAAAATAATTAATCTCATTTTATAATAGGTAGTTCTCATCAAAACGAAATCAAAACCTTACGAATACGAACTGCAAAATTTTTATATCTCGCTTACAATTGACGAAACAAAAGTTTTTAAATTATAGGACTCAGTTTTTGAACATCACCATCCACCGCCGACTAGCCGGAGCTCATTGCCGGCGGGGGAAAAACTCGGAGGTGCCCAAATCGGGTCTCCAATCACGGTCTTCGCCGATTATCGCTGCTAACAACATACACATGCTTATTCATAAAAAATGATTCAGATTTGCAGAAAAACAAGCCCGGCCCGAAGTGGGTCTCGTGAAATCGGATGATACATACAACCACACGCTCAAACCAAATCGAGTTTAAGATTGAAAGAATCGAACAAAAACGATGGTTAATTATGTTTATCGAGAGAGAAATTAGAAGAGGCGAGAGAGAGAGCTAGGGATTTGAGAGATCGGGAATGAAATGGGGAGGAAATGGGTTGGTTCTGATGTATATACTATCAGGGGCAATTCGATAATCTTTCCATTAAAACACAATTTTATTACTTTATTCTTTATTACAAAGTTCATGTAATTCTTGCTTATAAAATAATTAATCGGGGGAAATAATAGATTCGAAGAGATAAAATTTTATTTAAAATGTAGAGAATTAAATTATTTTTCTCCCCATCTTTTTAAAATAATTTCTGAACGTATAGATTATTTTATACGAATTTTTCTTTTTTTTTTGCTAAATCGAATTTTACAAGTTACTACTCATGAATCAAAATAATGATTATAAAATCATTTAAAAATGCCAAATTACCAAGATAAATTGATCCATTATTTTTATAAAGTCTCCAGGGTTATTATAGAGATAATATAACAAATCTCATGATTTTATATAATTTTAATTATTTTATAGGAATATTTAAAAGCTCATATACCCCTATTTTCACTTAATAAAATATTTAAAATCGTTTAAAAATGAATCGACCACATAGGCCAACACGTACAACTCATATATCACGTAATCATACATTCCTCAATCGAAACTTTATGCTTACACTTATTTTCCATATTAAATTATAAATATTCTCACTTTTCCATTTTCGTTATATATACAAAAATCCGATATCTTTTATCGGTCGAATCTTCACTTTATTCACTTAATCGTATCAACACATACAGGTCACTTAATCATGTACTCTCATGATTACCCGTAAAAAATTATAAATCACTCATTTCTTTTTTAATTCTCATAAATAATTATTTTTCAGTTCTTTGACCGCTAATTTCAAATCAAATTCCACGTCATAATTCATCAAATAAAAATATAATGTAATTTATATTTTCTACTTTCACGTTTTATGACACATTCATATATAATATTCATAAATACAAGTCGCGAAATTCACGGATATTACACTATTGATACATCTAATTTTGTTTACTATTGAACTAGGATAAATAAAATAATAAATATTAAACATCCAGGATAAAAAAATATTATACAATTGATCCAAACTAATACAAAATTAAAATTAAAATCAAAATATAAAGTTAAAATTGGTTCATGTTTGTCAGGGTGGAAACAGTGTTCATGAAGATCTGCGCATCGTATCAAGTGGAGTTCATGTCTTGATTGGTCTCCCTCGTATATTCCACATGTTCAAGAAACAGCCACTTTATTCAGATCACATAAAGATGTTTATTTTGGACGAAGCAGATGTCTTGCTTTTAAAAGAAACCGAAGAGGTATTTGTGTTTTCCATTAGCTATATGAACATGTTTTTCTCATCACTGTTGAAGCTGCATAATTTCTAAAAGTATCTTTTTTACTGTATACAGCTAAAATAGAATCAAATTCTTCATTCTGCACTTTTTTACAGATTTATGATATCTTTCAGGTGTTACCAACCAAAGTTCAGTGTGGAGTTTTCTCTTCCACCAAGCCTCCCGAGGCTCTTGAATACACAACAAATTATGTATGATCTTTCTATGCACTAAAAGTTTATGTATTCATTTTAAGTTTCAGGAAAATATCAACCTCTATTGTAAGAATGTTGAGAAGAAAGAATGAAAACTGGATTCACTTTGTATGCTTCTTGATTTTGTGCCTTTAAGCGACATACAGAGTGTCTGTCATCTTTGTTAATACCAAGGGGTGAGCGCGGTGCGGGCGGTGCGGTTTTTTCCTCAAACCGCAAACCAAACCGCACATGCGATTTGCTCAAATTTCCAAACCGCAACCGCACCGCGTACCCTCGAAAACCGCATAAACCACACCATGAAAATGCGGTGCGGTGTGGTGCGGTTCGCTGCGGTTTATATTTTACAAGTTCAAAAAAATTAAATAAATACAAAACTTAAATTTAATCAAATTTCTGAAAATAGTTTTAGTCAATCAGAATGCAACATCCTAATTCACTAGTATAAATACTTGGATTTTGGTTTTCCTAGTGAAGAAATACAAACAAGAGATTGTGTAATCTCTTTTTTATTTGTCAGAAGATCGTGTGGTCCATTTGAATTCCTTAATGAATTTAACATATAATTCTAACTCAATAAGGATGTTATGGCCATATGGTGAAATTCAGTTTAACTAAGAACATAAAATGGTTATTTATGTTACCCGATAGGAATATAAGTGTATATATATATATTTATAATATATTAAATATTGCGGTGCGGTTTGAACCGCATTTCAGAAATTTAAAACCACAACCTACACCGCACTGCACGGTTTATTAAAAATTCAAACCGCAACCGCACCACGAATATTAAAAACCGCGTTTTGCGGTGTGGTTTGGTGCAGTGCGGGCGGTTTTTGCGGTTTGTGCGGTTTTCTGCTCACCCCTACCAGGCGCATGGTTAATTGGCTGACTGACGACAACATGCGCAGCACTAATCGCAAAGTATCTGCTACTTATAGAGGCATGGATCACAATACTAGAGATATAGTTGTTATCAATCTTGTACGATAAAGACATTATTATATATATATTGAATATATAACTACTTCACAAGAACATTGCTAATTCTTAAATCACATAAGCATATGAGAATTAACAATTAAATTAGGAGAAGGGTTTGAGAAAACAAACAGAGATTGGATTTAATCTCGAGTCCAGAAAACTGTCTCCTTAAAGCAGTTCCGCCCCGCACCATCCGTGTTTAGCGACCTGCTTCCCAGGATAAAACGAGATACTAGTATAATCGATAGATCGAATATACTCTCAGCGAACTTGAACTGAGCCAGAGAACTATCACCGGAATATTGAAAAAATTTAAGACTAAAGAGACCAAGAATGAAAGAGATGACTCTTATTTCCTCGACTTCATAAAACTGATGCCCTAAGACTCTATTTATAAAGAGAGGCTTGAAAGGACTTGTTTTTCTATTCGATGGGGGTACATGGTATTTATAAGAAAAACTAAGGAATAGGTTTGTGCTACTCTCGATGTGGTACAAAACCACTTTTCATAATAAAGGGTAAAACTTTGGAACATCAGTTCTCATTCACCTTTTACTCATTTCGAGCGTGTAAATATGCGCTGGAATCCCCTCGAAGAGGAGAATACATTCCAATAAATACACACCACTAACACATAATGTGTCTCACTCATATAGAGTCTCAAAATGATTCACAACTTTGTCTAAAATACTAAGTTTGTCTAACAATCCCCCACAAATGAGATTGATGGTCCAGTAGTACACACCACATAGACAGACAGACGCGGAGCTTGACTTGGTGATAGTTCCGGCGGTCAAATATAGCATATGATAGGTAGAGAATGCTCCTTGAACCTGCACTCGAATAAGTATATCGACTTTATTGGTAGACAGTATGACGCGATGTCCTTGAACTGTTCGACCGTTTGTGTAAACGATGACATACTCATCACTATATCTTTCCTGACTCATTCGGTTCTCATGATTATGTCCACTTTGGTCCTGGAACATCGTCCTGGTTCTGCAAGAGTTTCTAAAGAATTGTGCCTCGCAATTCTCCTTTGAAGCGGCCATACTTCTCTCTTACATAGGTGATCTTTATCTTATAGAGTAACCTGCGTTTACTCAACCGAATATTATGTATTCAAACTTGAAATCCTTGTATTCGTCAAAGATCATTAAAATCATAAAGCTTAACCTCGTACCTTACGGGTCTCACTGTTTCATTATCATAGAAATAGGCCAGGGGTTACCCCCACAGTGATTTGGTCATCATGATTTAGTTGTCCCATTGAACCAAGTTCTTGGGATCTCCAGTCAGCAAGCTTGGGTGTCCACCATGACGCCGTTAAGCAATAGGCAAGTCTCATTCCTCTCGATGATTTGACAACTATCTCTCGGTCTAACTAGATTCCCTTGACTTAAACAGATTCGCTCAGTTTAACCATCTGGTTAGTGGATCCAAACATTATCATTTGACTTTACATAGTCAATCATGATAATTCTCGTTGAGAATAGTTGTTTAATGGTATTATGTCCTCATCATAGATGTGAGATATACCATTTAATACACAATAATGTGATCTCCCAATTTGCATATTGTTTACACGATATATGCATATTGAAGACACATTTTCCTTGTCATTTAGGAATATCCTTACAAAGTGGCTATTCAGCCTTTTAACTGCATTTATTTTATGCACCAGACTCGTATTCCATCATGAATCGAGCTAAGTTTAGGATTTCCATGACACGGCTGCTAAGTGTGAAATGTATTCTCGAATGACTTTTAAGGTCTTAAAGTCAACTATCTAATTTACATACTATATTCATATAGTACAATTAGATTTCTTTCATATTGCAGTCTAAGCTCATGAGCACATATCATACACCTTAAATCTCATTGCAATCACTTCCAAGTGACCAATTTCCATTGTACTCGTGCATCTACACAGTTTACCAACTGTGTAGCCTATGTCTAATTTTGTACAATTTTAAAAACTACAACAGACTTGCAATCCTTCTTGAGAGATCCTTGTTCATCTACGCTTGGATAAATATAAATCCATTCTAGCTATGACAAATTTAGCTTCGTTGATCTCTTCAAAATTCACATCACCAACATGTGACATGTATCATTTAAAAATTTTAAAGTCACGAAGATTGTAATCTTCAAATCAAAACTTTTCAATCTCATCAAGATTTTCAGAGATGATCCTCTTGTCATTACTTCTCGTAATGATCAGATCACTCACATGCAATCAATTATGACTTGCATATCATGTGTAAATAACACATGCACACTTGTCAGTTCTCTGATTTTGAATCAGTTTGACATCTCATATTGACATATTTCACATTTATGAAATAACTTTACTAGTTATTACTTAAGGCTTCACTTGTTATTGATATTACCAGCTTTTAGCGTCCCAAAAACCAGCAATTTCAGTTTGCATCATTACCGAGTTTAAGCGTCCTTAAACTGACAATCCTTATTCACATAGCAACCAATTTTGAGCGTCCTCAAAATGGCAGCCATGTCATTTATTTGAAGCCATTGCTTATCATAGCAATATCAAATTTAATATGCCATTATTTCATGTCAATGTTGTTTCACTCAACATGATCACCGAAAATATAGATTTTCTATTTTTGCTTTATCTAGAGCAACCCTCGGGTTCACGTAAATAGATATTTCTCCAAATATCTATTTAGAAAGACCATCTCAATGTTCATTGATGCACTTTTAAATTTCACAATACGATAATTTTAGTATCATCTTAATGAACCTTATTCTCAAAACTCGAGAATATTTCATAAATTATATAAGGTCATCACTTTTGACTGTAATATTTTATTATCAGCCTGACCTTTTACTTCCTTCAGACCCGTATATATTTTCCCAATTTGAAAATTCATTTGGGTCCTAATGCTTTTATCTCGTAAGAAGATCTATATATTTTTTAAACAAGATTCTGTCAAACATAACCACTCTATCTATTTCTTAACATTCTTTCCCCCACAAAGGACATAGAGAGAACATGCACAATCCATTTTCTAGTACACGTGCTAGAAAATCTTGATTTATTGACTCTCAGTAATAGTCAAATTTTCTCTTGATATATTCACTTATCAAGGAATTATACGAGAAGCGCATTGCTTCTATTAAATTTATGAGTTCACCTTCAAGCAAATTATCAAGACATTCGGGACTAGCAATTATCCAAGTCTTTTTCTCTCTGCAGGTTCATCCTCAAATTCATCCAATAACTCGTAAGTTCATTTAGATGACTTTTAATTACAGATCTACTAGCTTATCGCATAAGCATTCCTAAACTCTGTAATAGTATTCTTACGAATCTCAAAAATTAGATTCATATATCGGATATTATTAGACTCAACCATTGTCTATGTATCCATCCAAAATATCTCAATTGATTTTGGATCTCATGTTACCAACAGAGGTATTGGTATCAAGTTTCGAGATACCCCCGCATTTCAATTATTTTTAAGAATGTTTCATTACATTCCACTATTCATAGAAAATTCAATAATTTTTTATTTTAGATACCCCCACAATTTATAATATTTTACAGAATGTCAGAAAACATTCCAAAACTAATAGGAAATTTAATTATTTCCTTCTGTGGTATCATGTTTAAGGAACGATTAGCCCTTCGTAACTAATATCCTCAAATTCAGTGATAGTCTGAGCTGATCACAATCATTTTGCATCTCTCTCAGAGTGCAATTCAAGCTTGCATCTACTCCATTTATTTAATGCGAGTAAGGTGCAAGGACCTCATGAATATTCACGTTGCAAACAGAATTTGCCCGGTGATTATTCATCATTAAATTTATTCACTACCATCTTAATTATCTGTATTAAGTTGGATTTACCCTTGAGTTTATAGAGCACACATCTCTCTATTTAGCTTCAATATTGACTCAAATACGAGTACGAGTGATAAATGTTTTACTATCAAACCAGACAGTAAACACGTATCGTGTCACTACCTCTCATCTGAGCAGGTTTTACGTCATTCATTAAAACCTATAAGATTTTAATATCATGTTTAAAGAACTTCTCGTGGTTCTTATCATTAAAAATTCAATTACCGAATTTCTCTAAAATATTTACATGGTTCACACGAACCAACATTTCTGGCTCACCTACTGGTACAACCAGAAAAGGCCCAAAGAAGAACATAAATCTTCAATAACCCCACATTCAGTGATTGTTAGGTCCCAATTTGTTTGTAGAAGGGGGGTTGAATGCAAACAATACCGTTTAATCGAATAAAATGCGGAATAAAATTGTGAAACAAAATTCAAGTTAAATAAAACTTTTATTAAACTTGAAGGGTGTTACAACTACGGTATCGGTTACAAGGAATTAATCTCAAATCAATTATTACAAATCTAGAATAAATTCGACATGAACTTTTTCTATTTTTGTAATTAAAAGATCAAATGCTAAATGCGATTTGAGATTAAGTTCTAGGGATTTTAATCCGCTAGATAGATACACAAGAACAAGATAAGTATTTCTAGTTGATTGGCTTTAACTTTACAATCTAGAAATTAATCTTGAAGTTGCAGATGAGATGTAATATTTGTCTGCTGCTTTTTCTTTTTGTTCTTGTATATTGTGTTCTGTTTGATTGATGATGAATGAACTTGTCTTCTGCTTCCTTTTAAACAACACTGCCGAAAAATGAATTGGAATGACAATCATTTAAGCTAGTGAGACTTTCGGTAGGACAATGTTTACAACTAGCAAGACAATTAAAAATGATCTAGCAAGACTTTCGGTATGACTATTGATTGTCATACCGATTGTCATAGTAGTACAAATGAAATTGTCTTACTGAATTAATAAGTGATTTTAATCTAAATAATAATTCTATCAAGACAATCTACTGAATTAGCATGACTTTCGGTATGACTATCAATTGTCATACCGATTGTCATACTAGTACAATCAGTTGTCTTTTTAGAATTAAAACAGATTTTAATCAATTAAAATTCTGTAAATCCTTAATATTAATTCTAAATTAATTAATCGATTTAATTCAATTAATCAATAAATAAATCCTTGCAGATATAATTTATTTTCTTAATTAAATTATATGACTTAATTAATTAATAGAGAATTAATACTAACCCTGAGCAGCATCCATTCTTCTGACAATCTTCTGAAAGTCACTGAGACTTATGAATCAATTCCGCCACTTCAATGCTGACACTCGATGTACTGTCTGGTTCATGAGTGACTAACTTCCGTGACGTTTCTTCATGTCTTGACTTTGATATTCTGATTGAATCCTTGTAATAAATGATACCCTGGCGAGATCTCTGTCACTTGATTAAATCCACGATCTTGATTTATATCACTGAGGCATGATCAAATTCTTGAACTTCTTCCAGTGAATCTTCAAGGCTGTAGATGAACAATGTTCCTTTATCCTTTGACAGATGTTACTTTGTGAGATCTCTCTGATGATAGATCCACTATTTACTTATTACATTCTTATTTGAGTTGAGTTAAATACTCGAATAAACGAGTAGGCTATGACATATGCCTTTCAATCTCCCCCTATTTGCTTGTTAGACAATAACAACAAATACCTAGAGGATAACTCAACTAACAAATAAGAAAAAGATATAACAGTAGTGCAAAGTAAATAGCAGAAAAGTTCTGGATTATATTTAACATTTTCCAGATTCCAAATGAAATACAAGATAGATGTTCCTCTAGCCTGAACATATAACTACATTAGACTATCTTGATTCATAAAGCTCTAATCATATTACATTGAGTTTTGAGCTACTGAACTTCAGTTGTCTTCTCTTCTCACTTCACCTTCTTCTAAATCTTGAAGCAATTCCTTGTCAAAGACACGATCCTTTTCTGAAGTGAAGCTTGCTGGTCTGACTGGTTGAACTCCAACTGACTTCAGCTTATTCTTGAGTTGATTGTACCTTTTAACATTCTTTTCACAATAAGCTTGAATCAAGTCAGCAGCTTGAGTCTTCAACATGGATGAATATCCAGCAGTTCTCAAGTGATGTTCCATCCAGACCAGATGCTTTGTTGAGTAGTCTTTGAGAGATTGTACATCTAGCTGACAGATTTGAAGACAATCAGACTTAAAGAATCTCACCTGATGAGGATTGTTGACCACTTGAGGACTGGCCCTGCTGGCAAACTCTTTAAGCCTTTCTCGAAGAACTTCATTCAACTCTGAGCTTCTTTTGACTTTGTTTAAAAGAACCCAATTCTCTGACAACGAACGATTCTCAAACAGATGAAGTGACACTTTGAAAGATCCTTCACTCTGACAATATACAAAAATGCTCATCTCATTTAGGGATCTATCAAAAGCAGCTGTGATCCTTGAGACTTCAGTCTTGATAGCATTCATGTACATGTCATTGTTAGGATTTGAGATTTCCAGCTTGTCAAGAAGATGTAAGAACTGCCTATCATTGTTAGTGCTCAGCTGAGGCATATCAAGAACTCTCCTAGCTTCATCTCATTTCATACCAATCTTCAATCTGACATCTCTTCTCCTTTCTTGAGCATTAATGTCATGAAGACGTTGCTTTTGAAGAGTTTCTGTTCTTTGAATGTCTCTCCTCTTGTCAAGGATCTGAGAGACCTTTTCGAGTTCAGCTTCTTTTCTTTTCATTTCCGACTGCTCTTTCTGAAATTCTTTCTCAAACATGGGATCCACTGCAGCTTCCTCTTCCCATTCTGCAAAGTCACTTTCCTCTTCAGCCTCAAATAAACCATCTCTATCTTCCAAGACTGGTTCAGTGGGAACGTCAAAGATATCAAAGTCATCCTGTTCTCCACTGTAGTAAGCATCATCAGCTTTTCCTTTATGTCCAGCAGAGGTATCTTTTTCCTTCCCTTTGGCACTGCTCCCTTTCTTCTCCCCCTTAGTTGAGGGATCCTCTACTGACTTTCCTTTGGAACCTTTATCACCTCCAGAGCCTGATCCTCCACCAGACGGTCCTTCAAAATAAGCTCTTTGTTCTTCATTAGGGTAATGAGAATTCTTGATCATGTAATATAAGTGCTTCATCCCTTCATTGAGATGTTCCATGCCCGTCTCTATCTTTAGAAATCTTGAGGAGTCCGGTGAATGATTCATCTCAACGAGGTCTTCAAGAGAAGTCATTCTTGTGTGCAGAGAGCAGAAGTTGGATATGTCATCAGCTGATAAAGTTGGAGTGTCCTGAATCGAATTGAGCTTTGGTATTACAGTGGTCTTTAGATCTGAGATGTCATTCCTTATGATTGCAAGCTGATTGTTGACAGAGGTGGAAGAAGAAGACCGTTCAACCACTTGTGCTTTGAATGCCTGAGCTTCAGCTTGGCTTTTTGCAAGTTCTTCTTTTAGGGCAGCAATCTGAGCTAACAGGTTCACAGTATCAGTGTCTGTGTGTGCTCTCACCTGCATTTCACTCGTGTTTGGTTCACTCACCTCACGTGCATGTGTTTCTCTCAATATAATTGCTCGTGAGGAGTCTTCCTTTTGCTGTTCTTCTGTACCTGCAAGTAAGATCACCCTAGCCTCTTCAAGAGAGGTCAGTGGTGGTGCAATGGGAATTCGCGAGTCCCGATCCTCAGTCAATGCTATCAAATCTTTTGGAATAGATGTCTGAATTGCTTCAGGGATAGATTGACCGAGTTGCCCTCCACTTTCTCCAGATAAATCTGCGAGTGGAGAATCCCATAAGGGAGCCAGAGGTGTTGAATCTGGGAGGGGAGAAAATGACTCTATTAAAGATGGCGGAGAGTCAGATTTTCCCTCTGAAGCATGTGACTGCTCTTCTGCCGTAACTATGGCAGGCACTGTAACCGACTCTACGTGCACTCCTCGCTGTGTGTCCTGAGTATGATCTGGGGAAGTGTATGGTTCCATTGTGAGTAATGGAATTGTGCTTGACTCAGTACAAGATGCCATGACCCTATGGCGAATTTCAATAGATTCATCCTGTTGAGAGAATGAATCTAGTAACTGTTCATTGGCCATTTCAAAGTCCATGTCCTGTTGGGAGGACAAGGATGGGCTTTCAGATGCCTCAGAATAAGTTCTTCTTTTCTTTGGTGGAGGCAGAGCTGAGGGTTCACTCATATTTAACATTGCACTACTTCCTAGTAATCTTCTGGGTAACATTTTAGACAGTGGGGGAAAGGTTGAGATAGAATGTGACGCTGTATTTGGCTCTATGACCTGGGATTGAAGCTGTGGTTCTACAACTTCATGGTCAGCCCTATCAACCACTGGGGGTCTTTCCACAGAAGTAGGAAGAGAGTGAGAAATTACTACCTGTAATGGAATAGCATCTGATGTTGGAGGAGCCTGGGTGGCTTGAACCACTGGAGGTTGAGGTTGCTGTTCATGACCAGGAAGAATGAAAATAGGTAAAGGAATATAAGTGGCCATGAACGCAGATACAAGTACTGGAACTTGCATGAATTTGAAGGTTGTGTCTTGGCGGGTGTAAATCTTTTTGCTAACTGGAGGGGGTTCGGTTACTGCAGAGTTAGCAAAGAGGGCTTTGTGTTCGGGAGTGAGAAGATGATCTGCTATCAGCATGAGAAAACGAGAATAGTAACATGATACCCTACGATTTGTAGAATGATCACGTAAAGCGGAAGTTAGACGTCTCAAGAGAATGGGAAAAAGTAGTTTGCCAAAATTGATCCTTTGATTGAAAACAACTGCAAGACCAATATATTGCAGAGTGGAAGTGATGTTATGAAAATTGGATTTTGTGCAATTGGCAAACACTTTGGAAAGTGTATCAAAGAAAATATCCCATTCAGAAACCAAATTGGACTTGGACAGTTTGGTTAAATTAATCACCCCCTGATAGTGAATAGCATGGAAAAAATTTGTGATATCATTTTCAGAGGGTAAATTACAGAAATTGTCAAGTGGAAAATTTAGCGCACGATTGACGACTGTTTCATCAACGACATACTGTGTGTTTGCCACGGTGAATGAAAAAGATTTTGAATCATCGGCCACAGTAGAGGTTGTGCAAATCAGTCTAAGAAGATCGATATTTAAAATCACATTTGATTTAATAGCAGAGCTAACAATCGAATGGTCATTTAAAAATCTAATCCAAGGCTTAAATTTTTCAACATCACATTTTTCCGGATTAAAATAACCAACCTGATTATGCGCGACAAGTTGGAAATTGAGAGCCATTGTAAAATAATAATAAGACACACGCTTTTCAGAATTTTAAGAGTAATATTAAGAAAATTCGAATTAATTAAACTAATTTAATAATTCGAATTAAATTAATTATAATCGAAAAATTTAGACAGAAATGTATCTCGTTAGAATTCTTAACTCACAAAAGCAGTTGAAAAGCCAAAAGACACAACTCAGAAATTGAAATTAAAAATAAAAAGTTCAAAATCAACAAACACAAATCGAAATAAAATATTGATTTTAACAAAAATTGAACAGCACCTTTGTATGTATATACTTGTATGTATATATCACAAAGTGATGAATCAGTTTGCTGTATAAAAACTCGAGCAAGGAAAGAGCAGATCGTTGGTTTTAGTTCGAAGAGAGAGAAGAGAGAAAATTAAGAAGAAAAACTGTTCGAATTTTTTGAAAGAAAAGATGAACTGCTGAAAATGGTTTTAAAAAACACACAAACACACGCCTTTATATTACAGCTGGTATGACAATCCGGGATTGTCATACCGATTGTCATACCAGGCAAAAAGACGGAAAAGAAATAACAGAATAAATATTAAAATTATAACTGGTATGACAATCTGATAGTCATACCGATTGTCATACCAGTATAATAATAAAATGAAAATAATTATATATATGGTTTATAACTGGCAAGACAATCCAATAGTCATACCGATTGTCTTGCCAGTATAAAACTATACTGAAGAACATAATTAACATAATTTACACTGAAATGACTTTCAGCAAGACAATTTCAATTGTCTTGCCGATTGTCATACCAGCAATAAACACAGAAACACACACAAATATAAATTTATAAATACTTATATAACTTAGTAAAAATATCAGAAAATATTTACAAAAACAAACACAATATTTCAGAATTAATTATTTTTATTCCAAAAATAGATTTCTGTTGAATTTTAGCAAATAAAATTCATAGAAAAATATTTTTAGAGGAAATAAAATATTCTGAGATATTTTAAATTAACAAGAAGGGAAAATAAAAATAGATAAGATAATATATATTACAGAGAATTAAGCCAGAAATTGAAAAAATGATAAAATAAATTTTGCAAATGAATTTTTTCATGTATGGAAAATTCAATTGAGAATTTATTTAAGAACAGATCTCATATATTAACTAGATTAATCACTAAAACTATTCAACATACCCAATTTACCAACTAATCTGGTAAATGTGGATTCATCAAGAGGTTTAGTGAAAATATCTGCTATTTGTTCTTCTGTTGGAACAAAAAATAGTTCAACAGTACCATTCATGACGTGCTCTCTAATAAAATGATACCTGATGTCAATGTGCTTTGTCCTCGAGTGCTGCACAGGGTTGTTGGTGATGGCTATTGCACTTGTATTGTCACATAAGATAGGAATTTTGTTCAATACAGAGCCATAGTCTCGTAGTTGATTCCTAATCCACAAGATCTGAGCACAGCAGCTTCCAGCAGCAATGTATTCAGCCTCGGCCGTTGAGTTGGAAACTGTTTGTTGTTTCTTGCTGTACCATGAGACTAGTCTGCTGCCTAGGAATTGACAACTCCCTGAGGTGCTTTTCTTATCAACAACACTTCCTGCATAATCTGAATCTGTATATTCGACAAGGTTAAACCCAGATTCTTTAGGGTACCAAATACCTAGATTTGGTGTTCCCTTAAGATATCTTAAGATTCGTTTAACAGCAACGAGATGAATATCTCTAGGATCCGCTTGGAACCTTGCACATAAGCATGTAGCATACATAATATCTGGTCTACTTGCAGTAAGATAGAGTAACGAGCCAATCATACCTCTGTAGCTTGTGACATCTACCTTAATGGAGTTTTCACATGGTCCAAGCTTGACAGCTGTAGTTGATGGAGTCCTTGCTGATGCAGAATCCTCTAGATTGTACTTTTTGAGGAGTTCCTTGAGATACTTGGATTGACAAATAAATATTCCATCTAACCTTTGATTTACTTGTAATCCAAGAAAGAACTTTAGCTCTCCCATCATGCTCATTTCAAACTTGCCGTGCATTAACTTAGCAAATCTCTTACAGAGATTATCATTAGTAGACCCAAATATTATATCATCCACATAGACTTGGACTAATATAGTATCATTCTTATGTTTTTTAGAAAAGAGAGTTTTGTCTATGACACCTCTAATAAAGCTATTTTCAATAAGAAATTCAGAGAGAGTGTCATACCATTTTCTTGGAGACTGTTTTAGCCCATAGATAGCCTTGAAAAGAAAGAAGACAAAATCCAAATGATCTGGATCTTCAAAACCAGGAGGTTGCTCTACATATACCTCTTCATCCAGCTTTCCATTCAGAAAGGCGCTCTTGACATCCATTTGATAAACTTTAAAGTTTGAAAATGCTGCGAATGCCAGAAATATCATGATGGCCTCAAGTCTAGCCACTGGAGCATAGGTTTCATCATAATCAATGCCTTCAGCTTGAGAATACCCTTTTGCTACCAGTCTTGCCTTGTTTCTCGTAACCACACCATCTTCATCTAGTTTATTCCTGAATACCCATCTAGTACCAACAGCTTTCTTGTGTGTAGGTCTAGGTACTAGTTTCCAGACTTGTTGACTTTCAAACTGATTGAGCTCATCTTGCATAGCAATTACCCAATCTGGATCAGTTAGTGCTTCTTCAATCTTCTTAGGTTCCATCTCAGAAAGAAATCCTGAGAACAGACACTCATTTTGAGTAGCACGTCTAGTTCTGACTCCAACATCTGGATCACCAATAATCAACTCAAAAGGGTGAGCTTTATTCCAGACAGTCTGTCTTGGAAGATTTGATCTTGATGATTCGCCTTGAAATTCATTGTGATGTTGTGTTCTACTAGATGATCCTTCAGCATCTCCCCCTGAGTTGTTGCCATGTTGACTTGAAGATTCTCCGTCAGTAGCAGTGGTATCTCCATTGTTGCCAAAGTTTCCATCACTATTACCTTGAGTATCATCAAGATTAACAGGTTCTTTACCAGCAACAACCTCAGGTTCTTGACCATGTTCTGATTCTGAATCTGACATATCATCAAACTTCAGTTTCTCAGAAGGATCTTCAGTTTGGATACTAGGGAGTTTAGTGTCATCAAATGTAACATTGACACTTTCAATTACTTTGTTTTGATCAATGATATACACTCTATATGATCTTCTTCCATATCCAATAAAAATACCTTCATATGCCTTTGCCTCGAACTTACCACGATGATCATCTCCATCCTTGAGCACGAAGCATTTGGCACCAAATACATGAAAATATTTGATAGAAGGTTTCTGTTCATTCAAAATCTCATACGGAGTTTTCATGAAGTCTTTGTTGATTAGAGTTCGATTCTGAGTATAACATGCAGTATTGACAGCTTCAGCCCAGAAGTACATTGGAAGACCTGATTCACTTAACATCGTTCTTGCAGCCTCAATCAATGTACGATTCTTCCTTTCTACCACTCCATTTTGCTGAAGGGTTCTAGGGGCTGAAAATTGTCTGGTAATCCCTTTGTCTGTACAGAATCCATTGAGAAGTGCATTCTTAAATTCTGTTCCATTATCTGACCTTAATGCTCTAACAGGGACGTTAGAATCTAACTCAATCATCTTGATATGATCAATCACAACTTGTGGTGTTTCATCCTTAGAGTGAAGAAATAAAACCCACGTATACTTGGAATAGTCATCAACTATCACAAGACAGTAACACTTCTTTGACATAGAAAGGATATTAACTGGACCAAATAAATCCATGTGCAATAATTGCAGAACACCAGTTATGGAAGATGTGTCAGTGCCTTTGTGACTTGCTTTCTTTGACTTTCCTTTCTGGCAAGCCTCACATAGTCCTTCTGGAGAGAATTCCAGCTGAGGCAGACCTCTTACCAATTCTCTTTTGACAAGAGAATTCATTGTTTTGAAATTGAGATGGGAAAGTCTCTTGTGATATAACCAACTCTCATCTGACGATGCCTTTGCATAGAAACAATTGACTTCAATATTGCTTCCAGAGTTCATGTCAGCTACGAACAGATTTCCTTTCCGGATTCCCATTAAGGAGGGTTTTTCACTTTTCTTGTGCAGAATCTGACACTTCAGCTTGTCGAATAAAACATTGTAGCCGTTGTCACAGAACTGACTAATGCTAAGCAGATTGTGTTCAAGTCCTTGCACAACATATACATTTTCAATGATAACATTTCCAGCTTGTAAACAGCCATATCCCTCCGTTAAACCTTTGCTGTTATCTCCAAAGGTAACCACTGGGCCAGCTTTCTCAACCACATTTGATAGCAGGGCTCTATCTCCGGTCATATGTCTCGACGATCCACTATCAAGAATCCACACTACCGGTTGTACCTGTTTAATGCCCTGCAATACAAATGGATTAGACCTTCTTCGGAACCCAAGCTTGGCTGGGTCCGGCATACTTGTAAAATTGGCCTTTATCAGGCAAAACAACATTCTTAATTTTAATATTCTCAACGTTCTCAGTGACTGAACATTTGACCTTTGAAACAGCCTTTACAAATTTCTGTTTAGGCTTAGGTACAAATGTCTCCTTTCTAGCTTTAGGAGGACTAGCAGTCTTAGACCTATCATGCTTTCTATTATTCATATGCTGACGAGGAGTAGTCTTATCATTAGAAACATGCTTACCATTAAAATAAGCATACATTAGATTGAAAGCACAAGACATACAATCAGGAACACCACATGCTTTATGAGAAGGATTAACAATAGGCAACTTATGCATGGTAGACATGGCATCTGTGTTATCCAACTCATGAGTGTCTGAGTTAGTCTCAGTTGCTTTTACAACCTTGACTGAAACTTTTGACACACTTGACTTGGAGACAGCTTTCTCATGAGCATTATCTTCAGCACGGATTTCTTCTTGAATAATAAAAGAGGTCTCATCAAATGGTTCAGCAATTGATTCTTTATAGAGGGGTTCATTAACACCCTTAAGCACATGTGGTACTTCCCTGCCTTTAGCACATACATGAGGAGGGGAGTTTATGCCTAATTTTCCAATAGCAGCATTGTAATCATAACCTATACCAGATGTTTGATTAACAGCTTGCTTATTGTAAAACTCTTTGGACTTCGAACAAGAATTAAAGTAAGCTTTAACCTTAGCCTCAAGACCGGTGATCTTGTCTTTGAGAATAGTTTCGAGTTGTCTGTAACAGTCAACTCTATTCTCTAGAAAAGATACTTGTTCTTTTAGTTTATCTTGATTAATGTGCACAAGTCTTAATTCATTGACCTCTTTCTCAAGGTCTTTGATTTGTTGATTTAACAATTCATTATCACGACGAGCACAATCTAAGGAACCTCCTAGGTGATAAACTAATTCAGCATCAGTAAATTTTACCTCTTTTCTTGACGATGAGGTGCTTGCATCACTAGCCATGAGAGCAAGATTCCCAACTTCTTCATCTTCACTGTCAGTATCATCCCAGCTTCTTCCCTTTGCCAGGTAAGCCCTTTCAGATTTACTCTTCTGATTAGAATCGTAAGAGTTCTTCCTTGCTTGTTTTGGCTTCCTGCATTCTGTGGCAAAGTGTCCCAACTCATTACAGTTGAAGCATCGAATGGTGCTTCGATCAACCATCCCTGTTTTATACCCACCACTGCTGGTGTTAGAGGATGAAGATCCACCTTTCTGGAATCTGTTGTAGTTGGACTTGTACTTGAACTTGGGATTCCTTTTGAATCTGACATTTGAGAATCTCTTGACGATCAGGGCCATTGACTCATCCTCCAATTGCTCCAGTTCTTCCAAGAAATAATAATCATCTCCTGATTGATTTATAGTAGGAGAATCAAATTCTGCTACTATCACATTATCTTCAACCTTGGAAGACTGTACCATTCTTTCTGACTGTTGAGATTGTTGTTGATATTGTGGTTGTTGTTGTTGTTCATCAGCTACTAGAGCAGTAGATGTGCTGACCACTCTTCCTTTCCCGTAAACTTCCTTCTGCTGAATCTGCTCCAACTCATAAGTCTTTAACACACCATAGAGCCTTTCCAGAGAAATCTCACTCAGATCTCTTGCTTCTCTTATGGCAGTGATTCTATGTTCGAGATGAGTTGGCAGTGTTAAAAGGAACTTTTTATTGACCTCCCTGATGGAATAGTATTTACCATTAATGTTCAGGTTGTTGATCAATGCATTGTACCTCTCAAACACTTCAGTGATTCCTTCCCCTGGATTGGATTTAAAGTATTCATACTCAGAGGTTAGGATTTCTAGTTTGTTCTCCCTAACTTCCTATGTGCCTTCATTAATAATCTCAATAGTTTCCCAGATATGTTTGGAATCTTTACAATTCATCACATGTCTATTCATCAGGGGATCAAGGGAATCTACTAAGATTAATTGAAGGCTAGCATCCAGGGAAGCTTCTTCTATTTCAGCAGGAGAGAAGTCCTCAGGGTCCTTCACATAAGTTCTCGCTTTGGTGATCACAACATCATTTTCTATTACCTCTGGTTCAATAACCATAGGAATTTTTGGACCCTTCTTCAACACTTGCAAATATTTGGGATTTGCAACCTGTAAAAACAGTAACATCTTCTTCTTCCACATAACATAATTTTCTTTATCGAAAAGTGGAATTTTAACGGTTCCAACTTTTTGTGTAGTCATTATGAATTTTTTTTTGGTGAATAAAAAATTCAAGAAGTGAAAGAAACACAAAAGTCTAGGATCAAGATTTGTACGTTAATCAGAAGGCTCTGATACCAATTGTTAGGTCCCAATTTGTTTGTAGAAGGGGGGTTGAATGCAAACAATACCGTTTAATCGAATAAAATGCGGAATAAAATTGTGAAACAAAATTCAAGTTAAATAAAACTTTTATTAAACTTGAAGGGTGTTACAACTACGGTATCGGTTACAAGGAATAAATCTCAAATCAATTATTACAAATCTAGAATAAATTCGACATGAACTTTTTCTATTTTTGTAATTAAAAGATCAAATGCTAAATGCGATTTGAGATTAAGTTCTAGGGATTTTAATCCGCTAGATAGATACACAAGAACAAGATAAGTATTTCTAGTTGATTGGCTTTAACTTTACAATCTAGAAATTAATCTTGAAGTTGCAGATGAGATGTAATATTTGTCTTCTGCTTTTTCTTTTTGTTCTTGTATATTGTGTTCTGTTTGATTGATGATGAATGAACTTGTCTTCTGCTTCCTTTTAAACAACACTGCCGAAAAATGAATTGGAATGACAATCATTTAAGCTAGTGAGACTTTCGGTAGGACAATGTTTACAACTAGCAAGACAATTAAAAATGATCTAGCAAGACTTTCGGTATGACTATTGATTGTCATACCGATTGTCATAGTAGTACAAATGAAATTGTCTTACTGAATTAATAAGTGATTTTAATCTAAATAATAATTCTATCAAGACAATCTACTGAATTAGCATGACTTTCGGTATGACTATCAATTGTCATACCGATTGTCATACTAGTACAATCAGTTGTCTTTTTAGAATTAAAACAGATTTTAATCAATTAAAATTCTGTAAATCCTTAATATTAATTCTAAATTAATTAATCGATTTAATTCAATTAATCAATAAATTAATCCTTGCAGATATAATTTATTTTCTTAATTAAATTATATGACTTAATTAATTAATAGAGAATTAATACTAACCCTGAGCAGCATCCATTCTTCTGACAATCTTCTGAAAGTCACTGAGACTTATGAATCAATTCCGCCACTTCAATGCTGACACTCGATGTACTGTCTGGTTCATGAGTGACTAACTTCCGTGACGTTTCTTCATGTCTTGACTTTGATATTCTGATTGAATCCTTGTAATAAATGATACCCTGGCGAGATCTCTGTCACTTGATTAAATCCACGATCTTGATTTATATCACTGAGGCATGATCAAATTATTGAACTTCTTCCAGTGAATCTTCAAGGCTGTAGATGAATAATGTTCCTTTATCCTTTGACAGATGTTACTTTGTGAGATCTCTCTGATGATAGATCCACTATTTACTTATTACATTCTTATTTGAGTTGAGTTAAATACTCGAATAAACGAGTAGGCTATGACATATGCCTTTCAGTGATCCTTGATCAACTGATGTGTTAGGGTTAACAACTTTTCGGATTCTCTCTGAAGTTCAGCATAAATACTGATATCAATATTCGTCGTATTAAGTATCATATGGATCACTATAATAGGCTCATGTGTCACTGCCGCAGCAGACCGACACCAACACGTGAAATTACTATTTAACTGAAGGAAAAATCCAACCAGAAAAATATAATTTATGTGCCGACCCATAACCTGTACTCCAGGCCCATTAGGTTTTTTAATGTGGAGAATCCTGAGCAATTGTAAATCTGGTTCACTTCAGCTGCACAACTCGTCACATTATTTAACAACAAACATGTTACTGCATTCTATCCAGTATTACAAGTTTGTGATATAACTCCATTATTAAAGATTAAACAATAATAATTGATGCCTTATCATCACTCAACAATGATTACAATATTAATCACCAAATAATCAAGTTCCATCATGAAGGGTCACATTTATGTAGCCATATCATTTAATTGCATAGCAATATCATGTTATGAACTTGCAAATACGCATGTAAACTATAGCATATACGATTCTTGTATCAATATACTAATAATTCCAAAATCAATTCAGAATTAAGAAACTCTAGCTCATATATATTATCAATCACCATGTTAACAAAACATAATAACCTATCCATTAATAGCGAAAACATGGACGAATTATAAATTTGGGTTTAATCTACCAATTTATAATGATTAACCCGAGAGAGATGTCACCAAATATGTCCACTTGAATATAAGTTGATCATAAATCAATAACCATTAAAGCATCAATAGCCTTATAAGAAACCAATTATCCAACAACTTTGTGATTACTTTTACCTCGTACCTGTTATGCTTAAACAAAGCACCACTTAAAATTAAATTTATATTAATTTCAAGCACATGGCAACAAGTGATCAAAGAAATTAACGCACTAAATTTAATTTAATTAATGAGGCAAATAATGGCCACTCATATACCCATAAATAAATCCAATTTAAACAAGCAAATTGACTTTTGCGTCTACTCACAAGAAAGTATGAAAATTGAAGAAAATTGCTTTAAGATTGTTATCAATCTTGTACGATAAAAACATTATTATATATATATTGAATATATAACTACTTCACAAGAACATTGCTAATTCTTAAATCACATAAGCATATGAGAATTAACAATTAAATTAGGAGAAGGGTTTGAGAAAACAAACAGAGATTGGATTTAATCTCGAGTCCAGAAAACTGTCTCCTTAAAGCAGTTCCGCCCCGCACCATCCGTGTTTAGCGACCTGCTTCCCAGGATAAAACGAGATACTAGTATAATCGATAGATCGAATATACTCTCAGCGAACTTGAACTGAGCCCGAGAACTATCACCGGAATATTGAACAAATTTAAGACTAAAGAGAACGAGAATGAAAGAGATGACTCTTATTTCCTCGACTTCATAAAACTGATGCCCTAAGACTCTATTTATAAAGAGAGGCGTGAAAGGACTTGTTTTTCTTTTCGATGTGGTACATGGTATTTATAAGAAAAACTAAGGAATAGGTTTGTGCTACTCTCGATGTGGTACAAAACAATTTTTCATATTAAAGGGTAAAACTTTGGAACATCAGTTCTCATTCACCTTTTACTCATATTGAGCGTGAAAATATGCGTTGGAATCCCCTCGAAGAGGATAATACGTTTCAATAAATACACACCACTAACACATAATGTGTCTCACTCATATAGAGTCTCAAAATGATTCACAACTTAGTCTAAAATACTAAGTTTGTCCAACAATAGTTATGCAAGAATTCTCGTCAGTGTGCGTGTTACCAGTGTCCATGATCTCCTGACCCGTGGTATAGATGTCCCGAAAATGCAACTTGTGATTAACTATGATCTCCCAACTAGGCAGGATAATGTGGTGGAATTTTTGGAAGGGAAACTTTTTTGATCAATATTGTCACCAAGGGAAATTACAGGTTGTTGGTGAAAATAAGGAGGTTTTATGAAGTTAAGGATCTGTTATCCAGTGATGATAAGCCTCTTTAGTTTGGAATTGATATTGACTATCTGCGATAACAGTGGGGAATTTCTTTCATTTTGCAAGGGGCTAGATGTTATTTAACAGTCACAATGTGGAACTGAAAAAATGCAATTTTGTGCTCTGCAATTCCGTGAAGGCTTGATTATGGAGCTGTTAGAGCAAGTCCAATGTAATAATATTTTTGGTGCTATTGCTATATTATAGCACCAAATACAAAAAAACCTAACTTCAAGAGGTGTCATACTTAGATGCAAATATGCATTCTTGGTTCCATATTTGAAACTGAGAATGCATATATGCATCTTTGCCGTATCATCTATTACTACATATACAAATGGAGGGAAAAAGTTAAATAATTATTGTCTTGTATTGAAGCCCAAATCCTAATATTCAAGGCCCAACTATCCAGTCTATTCAGAAGCACATGATCCAAGGAAGATTCTAGATTAATTAGTTGTCTTAGTAGTTGTTTATTTGTTTTATCCTAGGAGGGAAATTTATGTTTTTGTTTTAGCTTTGCAGTAGAAGGACAGTGGTCCATGGTCTTTGTAACTACCTCTATTATAAGAGAGCACTTATCCTTGTAGAAGAATGATCCAAGTATGAAATGAAAAAGCTCCTACTTAAAACCATACAATTTCATTGTTCAATTGTTTTCATGGTATAAGAGCTATAAATTACATCATATAATTGGTGTGCTTATTCTTCACTTTATCTATATCTTTTATTGTCGAAATGGCAACTACTGATGATATTGTTCCTACTAGAACATCTATTGATGTCTCGAGCCCTTTGTATCTTCACCCTTCTGATGGTAACAATTTCATGACCATTGATAAGCTTCAAGGCTCGTCTAATTATAGATCTTGGAAAAGGTCTATGGAAATCGCCCTATCTTCAAAGCGTAAGCTGGGATTTGTTGAAGGTACATTGCTTAGAGATACAACCGATGAAGTCAAGAAGGACGCCTGGGATACGTGCAACAACATGATCATCTCTTGGATTCTAGGGTCGGTTTCTGATTCTATCAAGAAATCTATTATGTTTGTGAGCAGTGCTCATCGTATATGGAAGCATCTTGAGCAACGTTTTGCTCTCACCAATGGATCTCGGAAATACAAGATAAATAAGGAGTTGTATGAAACCAAACAACAAGGAAAGCCAGTTAGTGAATACTACACTCATATGAGGTCACTTTGGGAGGAGCTGGAATCATTGGTCATTCTTCCTACTATTAATGCAACAACTGCAGAAATTACAACTATGATTAATGTTCTTGCTCAACAAAGAGAAGAGCAAAAGTTGTTCCAATTCTTGAATGGATTGGATGACACATATGCTGCTCAGAGAAGCCAAATGCTTATGATGGCTGCTCTTCCCTCGAAAACAGCATGTAGTTATATCGAACAAGAAGAAGCATAATGGGAGATTCTCAGTCATTCCAAAGACGAAAGTGAAGGCCTTGTGATGTACAGTAAAGGGACTATGGGTATCTCTGCTAATCTTCAAGGTACAACACAATGTGGTGCTTGTGGGAAGCCTGGTCACAACACTGATAAATGTTGGACAGTTGTGGGTTATCCCAGCTGGCATGCTAAAGCTAAACCTCAAACATAACAACCACACAGAAGCAAGGGTTGAGGCAATGACATGGGTACTCAGCAAAAATGGAACAAGGGAAGATCTAATTCTGGAGCCCGAATTGCTGCTAATGTGCACGAGCCAACTCAAGATACTAGATCTATAGCTAGTAGTACTGCTACAATCACCTCACAGCAACTTGAGCAGCTGTTGCGGATGCTACCAGCTTCTTCAAGAGGGGGAGGAGATACAGATGATGAAATTGAGGGCAGCTATGCAGGTATAGTCTCATGCTATTTTGCCGATTCCACTAAAAATGCTGAATGGATTATAGATTCTGGTGCGTCTGATAACATGTCTGGTATGATTGATGTTTTAGAAAATGCTGTGACCTGTGAAAAACTAGCTCGAATTAACTTACCTACAGGTGAAAAATCTCAAATTACACACAGAGGAAATGTGAGTTTGCTTAATAAGCTAAAATTACAGAATGTGCTTTATATTCCTGCTTTTAAACACAATTTACTGTCTGTTAATTAGTTATGTCATGATGAGAAGTGCACTATAGTATTCCATGATAATTACTGCATTATTCAAGATAGTCTGACAAGTCAAGTTAAAGGAATTGGGAAAAGAGAGAATGGTCTCTATTATTTAATTAATGAGCCACTTCAACAGACCTTAAGGAATATTAAAGCTCAAACTATGGATCACAGCCGTAAAACTGAATATATTAGTAATGGTAAAGCTGCTATGTCTGCCAACACTATTACTGCTATAAATCTCCCTACCATAGTTAAGGATGTTCCTAGGTTGAGTAAAGAGATGTTGTGGCACCAGAGACTAGGTCATACACCTTTAAAGAGAATGATGATGATTGATCAAATTGAGCTTAAGGATGGTAATCGAGATATATGTCTAGCATGTCCTCTAGCAAAATTTACTAAACTTCCATTCACTAAGAGTCAATCAAGAGCAGGAAATGTGTTTGAACTAGTGCACATTGACACATGGGGACCATATAGAGTTCATTATAGAGGTAAATATAGTTACTTTCTTACCTTTGTAGATGATTGCTCTAGAGTGACTTGGGTACACTTACTCAAGCACAAGTCTGATGCTTACAGTGCAATCTATAGCTTTGTGAAAATGGTAAGGACTCAATTTGATCAAAGGGTAAAGATCATAAGGTCTGATAATGCCCTGGAATTTGATGATTACAAATGTAAACTCTTCTTTGAAAGATTAGGAATACTCCATCAAACTTCATGTCCAGATAGGCCACAATAGAATGGAAGGGCTGAAAGGAAACATATAAATATTCTGGAGATGGCCAGAGCTCTGAGGTTTCAAGGTGCTTTGCCACTCAAGTTATGGGGAGATTGTGTGCTTGCTGCTACACATATTACTAATAGACTACCAAGTGTTATTTTAAGAGGTACAACTCCATATGAAGTGCTTTATGGAAAGAAGGCAGGTTATGGACATTTAAGAACTATAGGATGTCTGGCATTTGCTTCCAATCCCAGCAGAAAGAAAGATAAGTTTCAAGAAAGAGGAGTCCCATGTGTGTTTATAGGCTATTCTTCATCACAAAAAGGATATAGGTTGCATAATCTTCTTACTGGAATTACATTTGTTTCCAGAGATGTAAGATTTTATGAATCTATATACCTTTATCATGTATTTCAGTCAACTATGGTAAAGGGCTCAGAAGCACAACAAGAAGCAACCAAGGAGACACAGATTACTTGTGATGATTATGAGTATGAGAATTTTCCAAATGAAAGTCAAGATGCAACAGAATCAGAATATGATCTTCCTCAATCAGAACAATCAATCATTCGAAGATCAACCAGAGAGCATAGACCTCCTGCTTGGCATAATGATTACCATATCAGTGCAAATTATGTGAGGAAGGTAACTGAAACTCAGGTCAGCTCTCAATTCTCATGCTTTATGAATACATTAGGTAAAACACCTGATCCTAAATGCTTCAAAGAAGCAGCAAGTCATAGTCATTGGCTCCAAGCCATGAATGAAGAACTGGATGCTTTGGAGAGTAATCAAACATGGGAAATTACTGTTTTACCTGCTGGAAAGACTGCTATAGGGTGCAAGTGGGTGTACACAACCAAGTTTGATCCTCAGAGACAAAGTGCCAGATACAAGTCTAGACTTGTGGTGTTGGGAAATAAACAAAAGTATGGTATTGATTACGACCAAACCTTTGCCCCTGTAGCAAAGCTATCTACAGTCAGATCTTTACTTGCAGTAGCATCTTTGAAGGGTTGGTACACACATCAGATGTATGTGAAGAATGCGTTTTTACATGGAAATTTGCAGGAGGTGGTATACATGAAGTTTGCTCCATGTTATGAAAGTGCTGGTTTTAGATTTGATGTTATATCACCAGAGAAATATGCAAAATACTCTGTGCTTCAAACTAAAGTTTGCAGATTACTTAAGACTATTTATGGTCTTAGACAGTCACCAAGACTGTGGTTTGATAAGATGAGTTCAGCTTTAAAGGAGAATGGTTTTACTCCATCTAAAGCAGACTACACTCTCTTCACAAAACAGAGAGATGGATGGAAACTTCACTGCAATTGTGGCATATGTAGATGACCTGATTGTGACAGGTAACAACATGCCTCAAATTGAGGAAGCAAATAAATTTTTGAGCTCTCAGTTCAAAATGAAGGATCTTGGAGACTTGAGATATTTTCTCGGAATTGAAGTTGATAGAAGTGCTAAAGGCATTTTTCTATCACAGAAGAAATATCTGCAGAATATTCTTGAGGAGTTCAAAATGACAAAATGCAAGCCTTTAAGGTTACCAATGGATGCTCATGTGAAGCTTCTTTCTACTGCTGGAGATCTCTTGCCTGATCCTGATGTGTACTAGAAACTTGTTGGTAAACTAATTTACCTTACAATCACTAGGTCGGACATTGCATATACTGTGCATGTACTGAGCCAATTTATGCACAAACCTACATCTGTTCATTTTCAAGTTGTAAAGAGGGTCCTTAGGTATTTGTATGGTTCAATAGATCAAGGTATCCTCCTTGCTTCTGATTCTGCAGCAGAACTCCAAGCTTATTGTGATAGTGATTGGGTTGGGTGTCCTAACTCTAGAAGATCAACTTCTGGTTTCTGCCTCTTACTTGGAAAGTCCCCTATAGCTTGGAAGTCTAAAAAACAATCAGTTGTGGATAGATCCACATCTGAAGCAGAATATAGGTCTTTAGCAATGGTTACATGTGAAGTCCTGTGGATCAAGCAACTTCTCAAGGATCTGGGCCTTACTCATCTTGGAGCAACTACCATTTTTTGTGATAACAAAGCAGCATTGGCAATTGCTGCTAATCCGGTTCATCATGAAAAAACTAAACATGTGGAGATAGATTGCCATTTTATCAGAGAGAAGGCTGCTGAAGGTCAGATTACTCCAACTTATGTCTCCACTACTAATCAACTAGCTGATGTCTTTACTAAGATCATAACTACAGAACGACATCAGTGTCTTCTTAACAATCTTAATGTTCATCATCCAACACACCTAGCTTAAGGGGGAGTATTTAAACCCAAGTCCTAATATTCAAGGCCCAACTATCCAGTCTATTCAGAAGCACATGATCCAAGGAAGATTCTAAATTAATTAGCTGTCTTAGTAGCTGTTTATTTGTTTTGTCCTAGGAGGGAAATTAATGTTTTTGTTTTAGCTTTGCAGTAGAAGGACAATGGTCCAGGGTCTTTCTAACTACCTCTATTATAAGAGAGCACTTATCCTTGTAGAAGAATGATCCAAGAATGAAATGAAAAAGGTCCTACTTAAAACCATACAGTTTCATTGTTCAATTGTTTTCATCTTGTACATCTTAAAGTATCAAAACAATATTAAATTAAGTAAAAGTTAAAAAATTTATGAAAATTTGAAATTACTTATGCAACTAGCATTGGAGAGCAGGTTTTGTTTAAGAACTAAAATACACTTTTTGATGCTATATTATTATTGTAATAGTTATAGCTATTTTGCATATAGTATTGGATTTGCTCTTAAATGTCAAGCGTTGGTTCTTGCTCCTAATCATGAACTCTCACATCAACCTGAGAAGGTTACGCTACCACTTGAGTCGGTCACTTTGTTAACATAACATTTATAGTTGGTTCGCGTATACGAACCGAGGTTAAAGGAGTTCGAGCTCGAGGCTAAGATTACACAAAAATATACACATACTAAATTTTAGTTCGGTGTGCCCATTTGAAAAATTTAAAAATAAGTAACTTATAACTTAAAATGAATAGCTAACTTATAAGTGATAGGTAAATAAATACTTATAAGTTATATAAGTGTTTGGATAATTTCACATATACGTCATAAATTTTTTAATTTAATAAATCAAAATAAATAATTTTTAAATATTATCATATTATTTCATGAATTTTAGATTACATTAACATTTAAAAATATATTTTTTAAAATTAAAGTTAATAAAAACGCAAAAAATTAAAATAAGTTGAAAAAAAATATTTCATTACTAACATTCAATTTATCAAATTTATCAGCTTATAAATTGAAAATCCGACTTATAAATTACGTACACAAATGGTTCTCGATAAATACTTATAGACTTCATAAGTGACTTATAAGTTGTGGCCAAAAAGCCCCGTGTCAATACAAAATTGATTGTCCCGTACACAGTCGTTTGTATTGCAACTAAGATTGAACTTAAGTTGTCTTTCATCTATTGTGAATTGTGATCAAGAAAAAGTTAAAATCAGGGTCCCTGCAAAGTGCAATGCTTTCCCTGTGTGTGAAAATTACAAATGCTATGTTGTTTCGAATCTATAAACCTAACATAGTGGAACAACTATGATCCATGGACAAATAGATGTGACAGTTGCAAATGAAACGAAAACAAGCATCAAAATTAGTCATAATTAGCAAAAAAAAAGTGTTCATTTTAGTTTCTACAAAAAGTCAATAATATATAGATATTGACTTTTTTCCCGACTTAAACACACTCATACCTTTATTTTTGACAATTTCTAACCCTGTACATTTTCTATTAGTGGAGGGTGAGAGATACACGGAGAAAATATGAGAGATACAGTTAGACAAAAAGTATTAGATAGATATTGATAGAAAAATATATAAATTCTATTTTTTTAAATACTGATGTGTCATATGCCTGTTTAGCTAAGCTCATTTTTCCTCATTTAAAAGCATTAGGAAAGAAAATGAAAAGAACCAAATATATGCGGTAATTACTTATCATCTGGTTTTTACTTGTTTAACTCAATATATGCTTTTAGTAGTCAGAGTCTATTATACCCAAAATTGGGCGTTAGATTGATTCGGGTCAAATGTGGGCTAGCTACAGTCAAACTCGGTGTTACATTGTAGAGGACTAGGACGCGTCCAGCGACAGAGGACGCGCCTTCTTGAGAAGTGATATGTTACGAGGCAAGAAGAGTGCATGGTCAAGGAAGGACGCACCCAGGATACATGGACGCGTCAATGTTTATAACAGTGCTTGGCAAATGAGATCTTATGGCGATGGACGTTGTAGGACGCGCCTACTATAACCATGACGCGTCATAGGGTGTGAAATATTGTGTATGATGGAGACGGTGCAAGTCTATTGAGGGTGAGGACGCGCCCTGGGTTCTAGGACGCGTCCTGTGTTTGTTCTATGTGTTCTTAATGGTGACTTCAGGACAAAGCTTTCCTGGAGAGGAGCAATGTAGGTTATTTTTACTAATGTATTTGTTGCAGGTACTCTTTGAAGAATTCCCTCTTTGAGATGGTCAAGGAGGGGGATGTCCGTGCAAAGCTTGAAGGCCTCCAGGGGTATGCCTGATGATTGAAAGCCTCCTCCTGTATTCAACGGGTGTCCTTGTTGGGGATGCGGGGTTAACTTTGTGTGTGCTTTGGGAGCTCTGTTCTTGTATTCAACGGGTGTCCTCGTTGGAGAACTTTGGAGTTATCCTGCACTTTGCAACCAAGAGCTTGGGATCACCTGTCCTGCTATCTGGTGGGTTATCCTCATTCGGGGGACAGGGACGCGTCTGGCACTTGGGGTGAATCGTGGCTATACCTGCGTCCGTATATCAAGGGAGATACCTGTAGCAGAGTGTTATCCTTGCGCAGGGAGATGCACTATCCGTGAAGTCCTGCGATTATGGACGAGCCTTGGGCCTTCGCGGTTGGGCCTCATAGTCGGACATTCCTAAAGCTAGCGGAAGACGGATTTTGGATGGGCTTCTACTGGACTTAGGAATAAGAAGTCTGCACCCGTTAGACTTCTTGTTCTACGAGAACTACGTCAGGCTTGATCCCTATATAAAGGGTACGTAGACACATTGAGCGGGTAAGAAGTTGAGAGCTGATAAGAGAGCCACCACTTACTCTGATCAATCTCAGCCTAAAACAATCACAATCAACCACACACCGCTTAAGTTTCCGGCAAAGAACCACCATCACAGATCTTAGTTCCGGCGAGAAACCTCAATCTTTGTTGTTACCAGATTCCTCCGTCAACAAATTGGCGCTAAAAGGAGGGGGTGCTAATTAAGGTCGCAATCTTAGGAGGAAAAGATGTCTTACAATCGTGATGGAAGTCCTTATGATGGAAGTGACAGCAGGTCTGAAGGAGAAGGCGGGGGGCGCTATACTCGCCATGAACCTTACGTTCCCAGAAACATGGCAGATCCACCAAGAGCTCCGGATGTGGGGGGGGGCCACCTCCAGTTCTCATCAGCAACGCTGATATCTTGGAGCAATTGTATCGCATGGGGGATACTCTTAACAGTTTTAACTCAAGACTGAACACGGTGGAGCGTCGAAGGACGAGGAGAGGTCGTCGTTTCCCCCGTCACGGTCATGCCTTGGGAAAAGCCCTTGTAGTTGAAGGAGGTACCAAGGGGAGCGGGGAAAACCCGCGAATCACTCCACGGCACTTGGAATACTCTGATGATGTAGAGCCTATTGTGGAGCTTGCGAATGAGGACACTGATGACAGAGAAAGGCCTCGCCTGGGTAACCAGGTGGTGCCACACCCATATAGGTCTGGGCGTACGATGGACGAGCGTCGTCGTACGGAGAACACTCAAAATCAAGACGAGGAAGGAAGGGATCTTTCAGCCTTGAAAATGAGGCTTGACATAAGGTTGGAAGACGACGATTTGAGGATGTTACTGGTAGAATGGCAAAAAGAAGGAAACGCCGGAGAAGCGAGGCCCCGTGACACGACGCGTGTGCCCCCCGCATTCCAAAGGGATGACGGGGCGCGGCACCGCGATCACGAGCGTGCCCCTCCACGAGAAAGGCCCGGGAATTCTACCGGGGATATCAGAGGAATGGACGAGGAAGAATGGGATATCAATACGGAAGAGCACCATACGATGGTAGGAGAGGTGGAGCACACTCCGCTGAAGAAGCCCCCGCCGTTATTCCCGTAGTTTCCCACAGTGCTACTGGTAATGGGTCTGGGGCGCGTCCTCATGACCAGGACGGCGGGCGAATTCAAGTAAGAATGCAGAATAATGATGAAATTCCGCGACGCGGTCAAGATGAACCTCGCGTGTGGGAAAATATTCAAAACCAAAATGGTAACATGCCACAGCCGCAGCCTCAGGGCGAGGGGCGGCGAGATCCTCCGCCACACCCGGGGGGTAATCAAAGGGAATTTCAGCAAGTCGCAGAGCAACCCCAACAGCCTAATGTTCAAACCATTCCTGGGGTAGGGACGTTTAATGTGAACGACCTCAAGAGGTTGCTCAACCATCTTGAGGGAGGAAGAGTAACGGCGACTGCGCAAGCTTCCTCTCCTTTTGCTTCTGTCATGTGGGAGGCACAATTGCCCGTAGGATACAAGAACACAACCAATGACTTGCGTTTTCATGGGAACTCTGATCCTGTGGAATTCCTGGGGCGTTTTAACATTGAAATGGACGAATATCAAGTACCTGATTTGGCTCGATGCCGTCTCCTGGCAGCCACTTTTAGAGAAGGCGCTCAGCAGTTGTTCCAAAAACTTGGTCCAGGTGTGATCACATCCTGGGAGCAGATGAAAACTTTGTTTTTGACACAATTCTAAGCCACAGTGAAGTACACGCCACCTGTTACCACGCTGGCTAATGTGAAACAAAAGGAAGGGAAAGTTTGACTTCGTATTTCAAGAGGTTTAATGCATAATCCACTTTGGTGAGGGGTGCAACTGATGAGACACTGAAAATACTGCTTATAGCTGGGTTGCGTGTGGGGACGGATTTCTGGAAGCACCTGTAAGGGAAGGACCCAGTGTCACTGGCTGATGTGCTTGCGCAGGCGGAGTCGTTCAAAGCAATCGAGCAGTCGCTTGCAGAAACAAAAAAGAATGACAATACCCATAACTCCAAGGGGCGATCCAAGAGAAGGGACAGATCCTTGAGCCCAGATTATCGGCGAAATGCCAGAAGCCCTAACAGGGTGAACACTGTGAGCTCGCGGAGAGAATGGAGCCCACCGTCGAACTACGAGAGAAGGGTCAGCAATTATACACCACTGGCGGCGTCTATTGATCATATCTTTGAGGTAAATAAGGATAGAGGAATCTTCAAGAAGCCCGACCGTCTAAATTCATGGCAGAGCAGAGACAAAAAGAAGTATTGTGAATACCATGAGTCTACTGGCCATGACACCCATGAGTGTCATCACCTGCGGGATGAGATTGAGGAATTGATCAAGGCTGGATACCTAGGAGAATTGATTGACAAGGTGAAGTGATGCAGGGAACTTGATGACAAGGGTAAGGATGAAAGACAGCCCCCACGGGCGGAAGATGTTGAAAAAATAGCAGAAGTCAAGTTTCAGAGGGCTGGCAGCATCAGGGCAATTTTTGGAGGACACCCTTTTGTTGGTGATAGTAATCGAGCACTGGAGAGAAACGCGAGAGAAGCGCGACATCCACCACTCACCAACATTCACAGCTTGGAAGATAGACCCCCGAAGGTCTTTAAGGGAGAGTCCGCTGATATTACGTTCAAGGAAAAAGAATCTAAGTGGGTGCATCATCCTCACAACGATGCGCTGGTGATTACCATGCTTATTGGGGCAATGAATGTACATCGAGTCTTCTTGGATAATGGGAGTTCTACAAACATCTTGTACTACAGCACTTACAAAAACTGGGTTTCCCAGATAGCGACATGTATTTCGAAGATGCGCACGTCTATGGCTTTACTGGGGAAGCAGTGAGAGTTATGGGTTCGGTCAGGCTTCCCGTCACGCTCGGGGAAGGAGCTTTGTCGGTTACTCAAATGATAAATTTCAAGATGCTAGATCAGGATTCCGCGCACAATGTGCTGGTCGGCAGACCTTGGTTGCGAGCATTCAGGGTGATTACCTCGATACACCACTTGATGATAAACTTCCCAACGCCAAACGGAGTTGGCAGTCTGAGAGGGTCACAGTATGAGTCACGCGACTGCTATCACAAGGTTGTTAAAGAATTCCGTAGAAGAAGGTATGAAAAGAAAGGTCTCCCATTTGAGGACGTAGAAGGCCCCGAAAAGGAAGAAACCTATGTCTCTGGGAACTCTTTTTTGACGCGGGAACGTGTTTCGAAGATCCGTAGCGTAGAAGAAGTGGTGGTGAGCCATACATAGGAGATCATACATAAAGAAGTTAACGGGGAAAAGTTGGAAGGAAGAAGTGAGGTTTTGCAAGGTCTCGGGAATAACTTCAAGGTGGATGCTCCTCGAAAGAAAGACGCGCCCTTGAATGAAATTGAGGTTGATGCTCCTCCAAACGAGGACGCGCCCTCTTCATCTGCATTGCACAAAGCTACGCCCTGTCTGGAGGTGGATGCTCCCACTCATGAGGACGCGCCCTCAGATGTAAAAGTAGAAGTCGAAGACCCCCGAGACTTTGATTTCGATTTGGATCCCAGGATCCCTATGCCCGCCGAAAAGACGGGACCGACCGAAGACACAATATCTATTACGGTTGATAAAAATGACCCGAGCAAGGTTTTGAAAGTGGGGTCCCAGTTGGCTGATGAAATGAGATGAAGTCTTACCCGCTTCCTAATTGCAAATCTTGATGTCTTCGCATAGAGTCATTCAGATATGATAGGAATCGACCCAGAAGTAATGTGTCACCGTTCGAATATCTTTCCGAATTGCAAGGGCATACGTCAGAAATGCCGCCCAATAAGTGGAGAAAGGGCAATAGCATTAAAAGAAGAAGTGGACCGGTTGTTGGAGGTGGGGCTAATCAAAGAATCGTTCTACCCCGAATGGCTTGTAAATCCAGTATTGGTGAAGAAACCGAATGGGAAGTGGAGGACATGTGTGAATTTAACAGATCTCAATAAGGCCTGTCCAAAGGACAACTTCCCGCTGCCAAGAATCGATCAGTTGGTTGACGCGACGGCGGGGCATGCGTTGCTGAGTTTTATGGATGCACACTCCGGTTACAATCAAATTCCGATGTATGGCCCCGATCAAGAACATACATCCTTCATTACTGACAAGGGGTTATACTGTTACATAGGAATGCCGTTTGGTTTGATTAATGCTGGCGCAACCTACCAGCGGTTGGTAAACATGATGTTCAAGGATCAAATCGGGAGAACTATGGAAGTGTATGTGGATGATATGCTGGTAAAGTCCGAGGTGGCGAGTGACCACATCAAGCACCTGGTGGAGATGTTTAACATTCTAAGGAGGTTTCATATGAAATTAAATCCGCAAAAGTGTGTGTTCGGCGTGGAGTCGGGCAAGTTTCTCGAGTTCATTGTCAACCACAGGGGAATTGAGGCAAACCCCACAAAGATCAAGGCATTAATGGATATGAAGTCACCCACCAATGTGAAATAGGTGCAGAGTTTGACTGGGAGAATCGTCGCGTTAAATCGATTTGTTTCCAAGTCGTCCGATAGATGCAAGGAATTTTTCAAGGCAATTAAATTAGCAGGGAAAGACTTTGTATGGACGTCAGAATGCGAAGAGGCCTTCAAAAGAATTAAGGAGCAATTGGGAAACCCTCCCATGTTGTCATAGCCGTTGGATGGGGAATCTCTAATACTATACCTCGAAGTGTCTGAATATTCGATCAGTACAGTTCTGGTAAGAGAGGAAGATGGGCAGCAATCACCAGTGTAATATGTGAGCAAGCGGTTACACGACGCTGAAACTCGCTACACAAGCATGGAGAAACTGGTTTACGCCCTGATTCTTGCATCAAGAAAATTGCGGCCGTATTTTCAGGCCCATAGAATTGAAGTTCGTACAGCGTACCCGCTGTGACAGGTCCTGCATAAACCAGAGTCATCAGGAAGAATGCTGAAATGGGCTGTGGAGTTGGGACAGTTTGATTTGGAATATGTGCCCCGAACAGCGATAAAAGGGCAAGCCTTAGCCGATTTCCTGTTGGAATTTGATTCTGAAATTGATGATAAAGCTTTGGTAATGCTACATCCACCTCATGCTGAGGAGTCTTTGGAGGAGTTTCCACACCCTTGGTGGATCTTGCATGTGGATGGGGCGGTTAACAATGGAGGAGCAGGTGCGGGTATAGTACTTGTGTCCCGGGAAGGCCACCATCTGATGAGCGCAATTCATTTCAAGTTTTATGCAACCAATAATGATGCGGAGTATGAAGCGCTGATTAATGGCCTAAAAATCGCTTTGGAAATGGGGGTGCAAAACTTGATTGCAAGGAGTGACTCAGAGTTGGTAGTGAATCAGGTGAACGGGGGATTTCAAGCGCGAGGCCCGCGAACAAAATTATACTTGAGATGTACACAACGTTTGATTGGAATGTTCAAAAAAGTTAGATCGGAATGTGTCCCGCGGGAAAAGAACAGTAATGCGGATGCTCTGGCAAAAATGGGGTCACAACAAGAGGCTGTGTTGTTAGGATCCATCCCTTTTGAAATCCAGGAGATTCCTAGTATCCCAGAGATAGAAACTATGCAAGTGGATGAGGCTCCCAAGGAAACATGGATGACGCCCAGTCTAGCTTACATTCGCAAGGGAATACTCCCTGAGGATAAGTTTAAGGCTCGCCGACTCCGCTATCAGGCTGCAAGATATGTGATATACGACGAAGTCCTATACAAGAGAGGGTTCAACCAACCTCTGCTTAGATGTGTTGAATAAAAAAAAGGAAATTACATCCTAAGAGAAGTACATGAACGAATCTGTGGCAATCACTCGGGGGGTAGCTCGTTGGCAATGAAAGTTTTGCGCCAGGGATATTATTGGCCTACAATGAAAGAAGATGCTACAAATTTTGTCAAGGCATGTGATCGCTGCCAGCGCTTTGCAAACTACTCATCTATGCCAGCAACACTCTTGACGCCTATAGCAAGCCCGTGGCCGTTCGCCATGTGGGGAATTGATCTTATCGGAGAATTGCCGAAAGCTAAAGGAGACGTCAAGTATGCAGTGGTTGCGGTCGATTACTTTACTAGATGGGCGAAAGTTATGCCACTGGCTACTATCACCGCAAAGAAAATCAGGGATTTTGTTTTCAACTCCATCGTATGTAGGTTTGGAATCCCTTACAAGCTTGTCTCCGACAATGGAAAGCAGTTTGATAGCAAGGAGTTGCGACAATTATGTGAGGAGTTGAAAATCAAAAAGGAGTTTGCAACGGTCTATCATCCTCAAAGCAATGGACAGACATAAGCTGTTAACAAAATAATAAAGCATACCTTCAAAACCAAACTGGATGAACACAAAGGAAATTGGCCTGAAGAACTCCCGAAGGTGATGTGGTCATACAACACTACGCCACGATCTACTACGGGAGAAACGCTGTTTATGCTGACTTACGGCTACGAAGCTATGGTCCCCGTGGAAGTTGGATCAGGATCACTTCGCAGAGATTGTTACAGGAAAGAAGATGCTGAGGTTAATCAAAGGCTTCATTTAGATCTCTTAGAGGAGACGAGGGAAAATTCTCAGCTAAGGCTAGCGGCGTATCAGCAATGCGCCGCAAGGTATTATAACAAGAAGGTAAAGGGACAATTGCTGAAGGTGGGAGATTTGGTACTTAGGAAAGTGATGCCCAATACAAAGAACCCTCAACATGGAGTGTTTGGAGCTAATTGTGAAGGACCGTACATAATAAAGTCCATCCCGTGGAAGGGGACTTATCACCTTGAAGATATGGAAGGGAAGCTGGTTCCGCGAGCTTGGAATGCAGAACATCTCCGAAAGTATTACCAGTATGGCGCGGCTTTGGCCCCTTACATACCTCTTTTATTATATATTTAGGGTTATGCTCGGATTATAGGCTAGAATTAAATAAATTCCTCCTAGCCTAGGGGAGTAGTGCATGTACTACTTACCTTGGAACTAGTTGAAGGGTCATTTTTTAGAATTTATCTCCCCACAGAGCATAGTAGTCGTGGGACTGGTGCACTTTTGACACCAGAGTGCATTATAAATAAAATCTTTGAAATTTTTTCCTAAAAAGTTATTTGCTTTGTTTGCTTGGTTGCATGACGCGTCCTAACTATAGGACGCGTCCTGATTGATGGTTTTATGCGAATGCTAACTGAATTAATGGTTGTCAAAAGGATCAATAAAACTCAAGTCAAATTGGAACTAGGAAGTGTACTATTTCCAAGGACGCGCCCAAGTTGTCTTGGTTGATGCTCTTTTAGACTGTATGTTACTATAACTTTGACAAAACATGATTAAAAAGGAAAAGTCCTTGTTTAGGACGCGTCCTACCTGAAGGATGATGTGTTTTGGATCGGAGGTGAGGCGCGTCAAAACCATAAGATGCGTCCAATTGTGCCTTGTGCCTTGATTAAATACGCAGGTACAACATGTTGCCATGCTCATATATTTTTGCAAACAAAAATCTTCATTAAATAATTAAAAGATGCGTCCAATCAAGGAGGACGCGCCCAAGACGGTTATTTGCTTGACTTGTGATAGTTAAAATAGACGCGTCCTAAGAATAAGACGCGCCCATGTGAATGGCAAAATAGAATACTTAAGTAAAAATATGCATGGATAAGGCAAAGAGGTTTTATAAAAAAGTGCAGGCGAATGAAGTTCAAAAATAGATACTACAACTTGCAAGGCTTCAAGGGGCCCGCACCCTTTAAATAGTTCAAGTACATAAAAGACAAAGGACGCGTCCTAAGCAGGAGGCGCGTCCTGTGGCTTGTCTTGGTCTTCCGCAGGGGGAGGCTGAGTTTGAAGCGTAGCAGGATCAGGGGACGCATCCTCTTCCTCTAAGCCCAGAAAAATCCTTTTGTTCTTCATAGAATCCGCGGCCCTGACCCTGAAATCATTGACCCATATCTGGTGTCTGCATCAAACTTTGAAAATGTATACCCTAGGTCGTTGGCAATGAACCCAGAGCACCATTCCTCAAACCCAGCCTGGAAGCCGTGCTGGTAAACTAGCTTTTTCTCCTCTGTCCATCCATGCGGCCTGTCATCATTCAGGGTGTCAAGCTCCAGCTGCATGGTGGAATTCAGCGTGATGACACTGTCCATTTGCTTCTCCATTGAGGAGACATTCCCTTCTAGCACAGCTTTGTCTGTCTCAAGAAGCGTCCTCTCCCCCTCCAAGCGTTTAATCTCAGCATCTTTCTCTTGGACAAGCAGGGTAATATATCTCTCCAGGGATTTAACTTTGTCTTCAGCCTGGCTCTTTGCAGTGTCGGTAGCAGCAAGACGCGCCCTAAGCCTTGCAGCCATATTAGCACTTTGTCTGGCGTGCAAGCGGAGCTCAGCTGCAGCCCTCACTATGGCCTCCTCTGTTTGTTGCTCTGTTCTGAAGGTCCAGCCTCTGACTTCATCCTCTGTGAAATCCCCAACTGAGGACGCGCCCAGATATTGAAGCACGAAGAATTGATCATCTGGCACTACCTTTTGGAGTTTGGAGGGCACGTCCTCCACCTTTTCGGGAATGTCTAGCACAGTAGTGTCAATTATCTTTGGTGGAGGAGAAGGAGTTGCAACAGGAGGTGGGGTTTTTGCCTTTGGATCAACCTTTGTAGGGGCCTGTTTTATGGAGGCCCCAATTGCGAATCCTTTGGGAAGAGAGGTCATATCTGCGATGTAAACATGAAAAGATATTAGTTAAGTGTATGAAGACACGTCCTGAAAACAAGACGCGCCCTTATTGTGATATAAAATTCTACAGGCATGATAGATAGAAGTAGGAAGGCGCATGAAAAGATGGCAATCAAAATGTATAAATGTGTAAAGATATAACAAGGAATATGAAAGACATGAGTAATGCATATATGTATCAAGCAAAGAATGTCGCGCCCTGCCTAGGGACATATTGGCTATGACAGATTATGGAAAAACATAAGCCGTAGGAATATAGAACAAACATGACGCGTCCTGTGAAAAAAAACGCGCCCTTAGCAGATGTATGTGCATGAAACACCTTTGATTTTTATGTAAATTGACACTTTTCGAATGACGAGCTAATTTTTGTAGCTGTGGACGTGTCCAAAATTTATGACGCGTCCTCCCTCACTTAAACTTACCTTGTTCCAAGTCGAATTGCTTACTAATGTCAATTTCGACCACCTCCGCGGCACTGAGGCCCCTGGTTTTTTCTAAGGTTGTGAGAACAGGTTTGCCGTTGTGAAATTCACGGAACTTGCAGATAGAGCCAACCCGGGAGGACAGCGCGCCCACTAGCTTAAGGTTGTCTTCTGTAATCATGTCCTTAAGGTTAAAGTGCTTCTCTGCATATTGAAGGACTTTATCTGCTCTCTTTTTCTTTTTTCCTGTTAATTCCTTTTGAATTCTTTTGTCTAAAGATAAAAGATAGTTATAAGTTGTTAAAAGAGGAGCTACGAGTTTGTTGAAGAAAGAAAACAAAAGAGGACGTGCCCAACCAGGAGGACGCGTCCAGTGTTTAAAGACAGGCTTTGGTAATCACTTACTTGGTTCTAGGTTGAAACGAACTTGGGATCTCTTGACGTCATAGATATAGAAGAAGGGTTCTTTCCAATCCCTTTCGTGGCTGATCTTTCCTTCATTGAATCCCTTGTTATTCAGCCATTTGTTGACAACAAAGAAGTGATAACCAGGAATAGACTTTCTTATGCTGTAAAAAAAGCTGAATTCCTTCATGGAGGGCGCGCCCAGCCTGAGGTTGTGGTACATCATGAACAAAGCCCAAGCTAGCTTATA
Organism: Apium graveolens; assembly: GCF_009905375.1. Classification (NCBI taxonomy): domain Eukaryota; kingdom Viridiplantae; phylum Streptophyta; class Magnoliopsida; order Apiales; family Apiaceae; genus Apium; species Apium graveolens. The sequence goes on from NC_133655.1 coordinate 282,694,213, forward strand.
TGAGTTTGGAGATAGTTGGATTGGGGCGACGTCATACCACTTCAAGATCTTTTTGATATATGGGTGCAAGGGCGCACCCACACCTAGAGAAATCAATATTGGAGTAAGCACCATTCGGGGGATCCTTTGATTCCCAATGTTAAAAATATGTGGCCTCATGGTTCGAAGAGGGCGCGCCCAGATTCCTTCCATGCCATAATATTTCATGTGCCACTGGATCTTCAAGTCGGTTGCGGTTGAGTCCAGAGCTACGCAGGCCAGCTTACCCTCTTTTTTCCTTCTGACATTCTTCTCTACCTCAGTAAGGGTACCGAGCCTCGCCCAGTCACAATCTACTTCTACATCTGAAGGTTCCCAATGCTCTAGGGGATAATCAGACTTCTGAGGAGATACGGGGTATATCTCAGGGTCAGGAACCCTCCTTTCGAACTCACTTAAACTGTGTGGGGACGCGTCCTCAGAAGGAGTCGCGTCCTGAGAAGCTGACGCGTCCTGCGAGTTTGACGCGTCCTTATCAGAAACAACCTTTCCTTGAGGTTTTTGGCCTGTGGTAGGTATAATCTCGTCATCCGTCCAATCTTCGATGGCAGCCCTTGTATAGAGAACTGGAGTTCTTTGCCTTTTAACTCCCTTCTTTTTCATTCTAGAACTTATGGGGACATGGTCCATGGAATCGGAGCTAGAGTCTGACATTATAGAAGTCTTTGAGTTGAGAGGTTCGAAGACGCGTCTTTCTTTTTTGAGAAAAAAGCTCGTCCTATGTGATTCAGGGAAGTCGGGTTTGAAAGAGATCAGGTGCGGGGAGTAGATTTCAAGGCGTTTGTTGAGGACTTTAAACGGATGAAAGGGTGAGGAAGATGACGCGTCCTCCAGCTGCAAAAAAAGGAATAAACATTTGAGGACGCGTTCACAAAAAAAAAGAAAAGAAAGAAAAGGAAAATGAATGAATTATGATGAAGGAAGATACCAGAGACATTCGAGGACGCGTCCTAAAAATCTAACGTGCAAAATGCCCTACGAAGACGCGTCCTAGTAAGGTGTTGCTCCTATGCGACCTTTAGTTAAAACAGCTTAAACATGTGCCTTAAACAAAGAAAAATAAGACGCGCCTTGACAGGTAGACGCGTCCTACGTGGTTACAATGCGGTGGAATGTTAATCGACTGTTAGCAATTTGGGGGAAATATGATAAAATCCTAGAAATATGTAGTTGGGAGATCAGGGAAACTAAATATGTTATATTTGCCTATACATACATATATACATACAAAAGAACATGAAGAGCAGTTGATATGAACATGAAGCATACGAACGGTTTTTTGCTCATTAAAACCAATGTATTTGGCCAAATAAGGAAATAAGAGGAGATTTGTGTACCTTTTGAGTTGAGGAGTTGATTGAGCAAAAGAAATCAAGTAATGTGCGGTTAAATCGTCGGGAATTTGGACCAAAAGAAAACTTAAAGAACGGCGGCAATGGTGGTTTCTGGAGAGAAAAGAGTAAGGTACAATTGTGGATTGGAAGAGGATATATATAGGAGGACGGCTATGTGGATGACAGCTGTTTGCCATGGGTGTAAGGAGAAATCAAGACGCGTCCTACGGCCATGACGCGTTCAATTGTTTTGGGCCAAATTTCATTACTCGGATTCAAGGATAAAAATTCCAATTTTGTTGTTAACTGCAAATGAAATTTGGGGGGTAGTTGTTATACCCAAAATTTGGCGTTAGATTGATTCGGGTCAAATGCGGGCTAGCTACAGTCAAACTCGATGTTACATTGTAGAGGACTAAGACACGTCCAGCGACAGAGGACGCGCCTTCTTGAGAGATGTTACGAGGCAAGAAGAGTGCATGGTCAAGGAAAGACGCGCCCAGGATACATGGACGCGTCAATGTTTATGAAAGTGCTTGGCAAATGAGATCTTATGGCGATGGACGTTGTAGGACGCACCTACTTTAACCATGACGCGTCATAGGGTGTGAAATGCTGTGTATGATGGAGACAGTGCAAGTCTATTGAGGGTGAGGACGCGCCTTGGGTTCTAGGACGCGTCCTGTGTTTGTTCTTTGTGTTCTTAATGGTGACTTCAGGACAAAGCTTGCCTGGAGAGGAGCAATGGAGGTTATTTTTACTAATGTATTTGTTGCAGGTACTCTTTGAAGAATTCCCTCTTTGAGATGGTCAAGGAGGGGGATGTCCGTGAAAAGCTTGAAGGCCTCCAGGGGTATGCCTGATGATTGAAGGCCTCCTCCTGTATTCAACGGGTGTCCTCGTTGGGGATGCGGGGTTAAATTTGGTGTGTGCTTTGGGACCTCTGTTCTTGTATTCAACGGGTGTCCTCGTTGGAGAACTTTGGAGTTATCCTGCACTTTGCACCCAAGAGCTTGGGATCACCTGTCCTGCTATCTGGTGGGTTATCCTCATTCGGGGGACAGGGACGCGTCTGGCACTTGGGGTGAATCGTGGTTATACCTGCGTCCGTATATCAAGGGAGATACCTGTAGCAGAGTGTTATCCTTGCGCAGGGAGATGCACTATCCGTGAAGTCCTGCGATTATGGACGAGCCTTGGGCCTTCGCGGTTGGGCCTCATAGTCGGACATTCCTAAAGCTAGCGGAAGACGGATTTTGGATGGGCTTCTACTGGACTTAGGAATAAGAAGTCTGCACCCGTTAAACTTCTTGTTCTACGAGAACTACGTCAGGCTTGATCCCTATATAAATGGTACGTAGACACATTGAGCGGGTAAGAAGTTGAGAGCTGATAAGAGAGCCACCACTTACTCTGATCAATCTCAGCCTAAAACAATCACAATCAACCACACACCGCTTAAGTTTCCGGCAAAGAACCACCATCACAGATCTTAGTTCCGGCGAGAAACCTCAATCTTTGTTGTTACCAGATTCCTCCGTCAACAGAGTCATAAAAATAAAGACCAATTATACAAATATCAAACTAAAGTAATTTTATCTAAAAATAAATTAAAAACCCAAATATACTATCTCCCTCTTCAACATTTATTTGAAAAAAATTTGGGAACCATGTGATGTGCAATCTACTCCCATGTTCAATAAATGGGCTTTTATATTAAAAAAATCTAATCATCTAGAACATTGTGCCGTCTTGTTTCCACTAGCCACATGCCACATCTAGGTTCAAAGTTGAACTACTTGTATTGGTGGAAAGTTGAGGAAGACATGCAACGCTAAAAAAGCAACACATCATGTTTGTAGGATGAATAGCCATGTGAAACGTGGCCGGTTTTCATTTGTGTTTTGTGTGTCTCCAAGCTTTAGGGAGAAAAATGTTGACCAATAACTATAAATCAGTCACTTACATATTTTTTTGGACAAAGACACTTTTTTGTAAATAATTCTTTTATCATAAATTATTTATAATTGAGATTTGGAATTATTTGATGCCGATGGACAAAATAGAGACCGGTTCTAGGAATATAACTATGTTTTACTATTAAAATCAATTTTGAAAATCACAAAAGTTCCTTAAGTTTAAATAAAAGGACATTTTGAAAAAGTAAAAATAAAAGGTTAACTTTTGAATAGTTGATCTTTTCTCAAAAAAATTTGAACCTACTAATATATATAATTTGAATAACAATATTTAGATAAATATTATTTTTATAAATTATCTATAGCATGTAACTATGAAATATATTAATTTTAAAAATTAGAGACAATTATGTAAATAAGTAAAGTATAAAATTTGTCATCAAAGTACAAAAATTTGTTTACAACTGAGGGTTTTCTAGACATACAAACCATGTTTATGTACCCATATTATCAACTTTAAGTCTTTAATATTATAATTGTTGTACTAATATTAGTAATTTAACTACCATCTCATGTTCGAGTCATTGAGTGACATGTTAAAAGTTTTAAAATTAATTAATATTCTCAAGAAACCCAGAAAAAATTTATGTGTTTATTTTTAGCAACAAATTGAGATACAAAATATGTTAAAAATTTATATGAAATAATTTTTTATCCCCTCCTGACACTTGTAGTCTGTAGATAGGTTAGAGGGATTGAAATACCCAAAACCCTAACTTAACCTATTTAAATAATTAACTTTTAATTTAATTAAGTTGAGTTTGAATTTTAGCGTACCTAGTCGATTAAAATTTATTTTGCTTTGAGTTTGTGATATGTGATAATTAAATGACAATTAAAATTATTTACATAAATCAAGTAGAAATAGATGATTTACACACAAAATTCTAATTCAACTTATTAATGTCTATTTTAAATTTTTTCGGGATTTAAATTATAATTAGCTCGAGTCGGTTAGTCTCGATTTAATCGAATTTTATAACACGACAATTGACACCCCGTTTACATCTTTTGCGAAAAGATATACTTAAATGTAAAAATAATTGGAGGCAAGTATATGCAAATTTATTGTAGGTCTCTACATTCAAAATCTTAACGCCGAAAGCGCTTTGTAACCCAGCCTGCAAGCAACCCCTTTTTTTTCTTGGAAGCTCCCCCCGCCTCCACCACCTTCTTCACACCCTAAGAAAGGCCAGGTCTTTTCTCATTATTTCCATCAATATTAATTTTAATTTGTCAAGACCCATCTGGGTTTTGGCCCATTTAAACCCTGAATCTTGATTGTTTGATAAATTTTTTGATGCAAATTTGAGAAAGTTGAGATTTTTCTATCTGGGGTTTGTTTAGTTTGGTGATTGGGTGGGTTTGTTTGGGTTAGTTTGAAGAATTTGAGGTGGGAATTCTTGATTTTGTTAAATTTCTTGAAAAAGTTGTGTGCTTTGTAGAATTTGAGGTGGGGATTCTTGAATTTATTGGATTTTTAGGAAAGTTGTGTGCTTTGAAGATTTGAGGTTGGAATTCATGAATTTGTTGAATTTGTAGAAAAGTTGTGTGCTTTGAAGATTTGAGGTTGATATTCATGAATTTGTTGAATTTGTAGGAAAGTTGTATGCTTGGAAGATTTGAGGTGGGAATTCTTGAATTTGAGATTTTCTTTTGAAAAGTTGTGTGCTTTGAAGATTTGAGGTGGGAATTCATGAATTTGTTGAATTTTATTGAAAAGTTGTGTGCTTTGAAGGGGTTTATGTGAATTTGTTGATGCATATGGTCATTTCTTGGGAGGAAGATTGGCTTGTGAACATAAGTTTCTTGATTATAAGTGTTCTCAGGCCATTGTTATCGGTAGCTATAGCGAATAAAGATTACTCATTTTGTGTTCCGAGAGATAGATGGGATAAGGAGTTCTTTAAACTGCAAAGTGGGTAATTTTTTGTGGTGCAAAGAAAGTTGGTGATTGTTTGTGTTGAAGATTTGCAATTTTTATTGAGTATTTGGTTGAGTGAGATTCTTTGGAGATGGGTCCTTCTCAAGGTTCTTCGTTGTCTACGAATATGGCGGGTTTTGTTGATGGATCTTCTGCGAGGAGAGATGTTTCGTATCTTGATGGTTTGCCTGTTTATGTGAAGGAGCTGATTGCTGGAGGTGCTGCTGGTGCATTTGCTAAGACCGCGGTTGCTCCACTTGAACGGATTAAAATACTTTTCCAGGTGAGTACTGGTGGGAGGATAACTGCTTTGCATTAGATTCATTTGCCGAAATAAAGAAAAACTAATCTTGGGACTGTGATGCATATCGTCGTTCCTATTGCTTTGGGGTTACATCTAGACCCGTGGGGCTGCATTTAATCCGGATCTAAAATATCACAAGGCACAGAATTTATGTTAATGAAATGTTTAGTTTTATGGATACATGATTAATGAATCAAAGATAGAATTCTGACCATTAAATCCACATATACTGTCATAAAAAACTCTTCTAAAACACGTGATTATACACGGAAATTGTCTGTATATATGAACTGCACATTTTAGGGGATGTGTATATAAGAATTAATATAGGATGCATTCAGGCTAAAGCCTAAAGCTTTGGTTTTCAGTTTTCAGTATTAAATGAAAATATGAATATTTATAACTCAGTGAGAAGTATTGAGATCAGAGAAAAAAGGTGATCTTATTTTGCAGTCAATTTATCATTTATATTCATGTACATAGAGTTGAAACTTGAAAGTAATTCACATGCAGATTATAGTATTTCAAATCCAGTAACACAGTAGGACTTCGTTCAAGTCAGAAGTTGTTTTTGATTATTTATGATTTCTTTTCTTCTGACTCCCCTTCTCTTCCGAATGTTTATAGACAAGAACAGAGGGATTTCGGTCTCTTGGAGTGCATCAATCTTTAAAGAAGATATTGAACCATGAAGGCGTTTTAGGATTTTACAAGTGAGTAAAGACTTAATAATGTATCTTTCTAGATTTGTTTTTACCTACAGATCTTAAATCTTATTGTTATTTTTTGTAATTCTAGGGGAAACGGAGCTAGCGTGGTTCGTATTATTCCCTATGCTGCATTACATTTCATGACATATGAGCAGTATCGATGTTATCTTTTGGATAACTACCCCGTCTTAGGAACCGGGCCTGTTGTTGATCTGTTAGCAGGTTCAGCAGCTGGGGGAACTGCAGTTTTGTGCACATATCCCTTAGATTTGGCTCGTACCAAACTTGCTTATCAGGTAAGTAGGTGAAATCGTATTTCTGGCTTGGACATTTTAATGTGAATTTGTACCTGATGTATATTTTTACATGTATGAATATTTTATTTTTAATTCAGCATGTATATGTAATTAAGTACTAATGAAGCTGTATGTTATGTTTAAATTTGTTTCATTAATGTTAGTTGCCCTCTAGACTCTGATGAGCTAAAGAACCCCTGTTCCACAGAATTATGCTCTGAACCTCCGCTACCCTGATATAATCTGTAATCCAGTTGAAATATGTTCAAACTGCTCTATATGGCCCTTTGCGCCCCCTTATCTGAAAAGAGGGTCCTCATCATAAGAGGAGTTCAAAATGTGGTGGAACTTTCAATTTAGATGCAGCACCAAAAGAGCAATTAAGTGCTTGCATGAAATGCTAATATTCTCCATGTCTCCTTATAATATTAGAATATTTTATTATCAATATCGAGAAGGGGCCTCAAATATTTGTTCAATTTGTGCTGTTATGGTGAAATACATGTCAAACTCTCTTTCAGATTTCAACACAATCTTAATGAACGAATATATTTCAAATTTGAGAACACGTGCAAGTAATACTACATACGTTCAATATACACGGTGCCCTCCCTATTTTCAAATATATACATTTCTGTTAACAGTAGAAATGATTCCTTTATTGACAACATTAATGCCCTTCCAGTCTTTCAATATTAATGCCCTTACTATCTTTTATAAATTATTGGTCCCCCTGTTTATAAACTATCGACGCATATACTCCCTAATGAATTAGTGTATTGAATACAAATAACTAGGATCGAAATAAGACAGCAAATTCAAGCCCCATGTCCCATTAATATGTTACTATGTAAATGTAATTTGTAGTGCCCAACTGCCCATGGTACAAATGTCTATAGCATCTTATTTTCAACATTCTTTCGCAAATTTCTGATACCCTGTAAATTATTTACTGCATTTATCGGCGGTGTATTAGATGTTGATATTTCCTTTCTTCTTTGAAGATTGTTGACACCAGAGGTTCGAAAAATAGTTCAAGGAGCCTTAATGCTCAGGCACCGTATACCGGCATCAAAAATGTTTTAGGGACTGTATACAAAGAGGGTGGAGTGCGTGGGCTCTATCGTGGTGTAGGTATATACTTTCTTACAACTTCATTGTTCGACTGAACATATGTTGTTGGTATATGATGTAATAAAATATCTTTATTTTCCATGTCATTCCAGTTTTTGCATGCTTTCTTATGATTTTGTTGAGGTAATTAAATCTTTAATGGTAGACTTTTTTATTGAGAAATTTCTTGGGTAACCTAGATTGTAATACGTAATAATTGATCGCGAATAAACATCATTTCTATAGTGCATGACTATAAATTTGTCCAGCTTCTTGCCTTTTGCTTTTCAGATCTAAGATATCCCAAACCCTTTATTGTAACTTGTGGTTTTAAACCAATAGGAAAAAGCTATTAGATGCATGATGCATGATAAATGTAAGCCTGTGATATTCATATACTCCAATTACAAATTTTCTTACTTCTTAGATATTATAATTTCCATGGAAATTGCAGCTTGATAGGAGTTAACATCTTATTGCAAACCAGAAAAGCACCATATGATTCAATATTTCTGCAACATCTAGTCTTCTTGAATTTCCAATTTTGTATTGCCAATGTAGGAAATACTAATTTGCAGCATTTTATGACTTATGAAATTGATGAAGCTATATATGCCCAGGTCCAACATTAATTGGTATTCTACCTTATGCTGGTTTAAAATTTTACATCTACGAAGAACTTAAGAGGCATGTCCCTGAGGAGCACCAGAAATCCATTGGGATGCGTCTATCTTGTGGAGCTCTTGCTGGTTTATTTGGGCAAACCTTTACATACCCATTAGATGTTGTAAGGAGGCAGATGCAGGTAATTTTGCATTGACTCACTAAGAGGGTGTAAATTTTTGTTCGAGTAATTTTGAAGAGTGATCCTTTTATTGCACTAGTTGTAGTCTGAATTACTGCTGGTTTGCAATGTCCAGAAATGGTCAATGCATGATATCTGTAATCAGTAAATAGTTCATTAGGTTTGTTGTCTGGCTGTGCATGAAATTCCAATTTTTCGATGTTTGAGTCGACTCAAATTTGAGGGATTGTTTCTTTGTTGGAAGATCATGTCTGGGTTGAAAGCCATCATTTACAAGAGTTTTACTGATTCGGGTGTAGATAGCGGTGGATCTGGTTTCCTGAAAACCTAATATGAGCTGAAAACCAATTTAGAAAAGTTTTGTAGATTATTCAGGCTGATGCTTACTCAAACAACGTACATCGTTATTTGTCAAATATTTGATAGTGCTTGTATCATTTCCAGGTTGAACATTTGCAATCTTCGATGCATTCTGGAGCCAGATACAGAAGCTCATGGGAAGGGCTTACAACTATTGCTCGTGATCAAGGTTGGAGACAGTTATTTGCTGGCCTCAGCATAAATTATATCAAGGTATATCTTTTAATTTATTCAAATAGCATGATACATTGAGTCGTTTATTGGATGCAGGCTGTAAAATTTTTGCAAGTTGATGCTGTATTGCCGTAATGCTGTATCATTCTGTTTTAATAGTAAATGCACCGTATTTTATGTGTTTGGCACTTGAATATTAAACTGGATTACATCTCAAGTAGTATGCCTGTCACAGTGATGATAACAGGAGGGTTCAAAAAATGAGTTGTAAACCTATAGTTGGTTTCGTGGAAGACCTCTTAAGGCCTGGAAGACCTCTTAAGGCCTATTATCCATATCCGCTATGTTGCCTGTCCTAAGTTTTCATAGTTACAATGGAAATAAGAAAGAGGACATGAGATGCATTAGAATTAAAATGGGAAAAGATAAACAACAATTATTTGCATTTTCTTTTTGATGTGTCATAGGCTTATAGTTGAATGGATACTTCTTGAACCAGTGCCTGCAACAAAATTCAGTAAAGAATGCATTTAAAGCAAGTTATTTTTTTCTGGGATTTTCTTTTTGTAAGTTGGTGGGTAATGGAACTCATGACATGTGTTGTAGACTTGTAGTCTCCCTTCAGTTCTATGATTTTTAAAGTTTTGAGGTTTGTTTATCATAGCCTTTTCAGTTGCACAAGATTCTGAGCAATCATGTATAATTTTATTCTGTTTTCAACTTGTTGATTTGGTTCAAGGTAGTTGCGAGTGCTAAAAAAACTAACCAAAAATGATGTGTTAGAGCAAGTCCAATGCAATGCTATAAGTGATGCCATTTCTAAAATTTGAAATCAAATGTCAAAAATTTCAACTCCAAAGGAGGTCTATACTTGGATGCAAATATGAAACCAAGGATGCATTTATGCATCTAGCCACATCATCATACTTCTACAAATGAGATGTATGTTATTGTACTTTAAATGAAACTTGGGGCAAAGTGACAAAATTTAGGTAAATAAGGAAATATTTGGTTTCAAAATGCATCTAGCATTGGAGTTGAAATTTTGTTTTAGCACCAATAGACACTTTTTGATGCCAAATTATAGTAATAACTATAGCTATTTTGCATTGGACTTGCTCTTATAGATGCATTATCAGTGGTAATAACTCTTATGTACTTTTTTTTATAGATTGTGCCATCAGTAGCAATTGGCTTCACGGCATATGACATTATGAAGTCTTGGCTAAAAATACCACAGCGACAGAAATCGGGATCAGCTTCTGCTGCTTAGACACATTTCAAAGTTATCGGATCAGCTTCACTGCATAAGGCACATCTTAAAGTTAACAGAGTTTAAACATTACACTGCATCACTTAATATCACAACAGACATATTGGACCATGTTTAACCTATAGTATTGCTCACATTAATAAAAAAAATCAGTTTTGTCTGTGATCGTAATTCTCAAATTTTAGTGCTCTAAACTTATGGTAGCAGGTAGCATAGGAATGTCTGTAGTACTATTTAAACTCCAGCTCTATTGATATTAACTCAATATGTAGTTAAAGCTCCCTTGGACACTTTGATCTCTTGGAGGCATGAGTTGCAGTCCCAATCTAATCTATATGATATTCATTTTGTGTAATCCAGCACACATTTCCAATCATATGAAAAACTGTTCAGTAATAGCGAAGAAAACAATCCTAATTTTTTTAGTCGGTATATTCCTACGTGCTGACCATAACGTGCTAGCGTGTTACAAATCACCACCCTCTAAAAGTCGGATATATGGAGCATGTTCTCTCCTCGTTTACATTTCCTCAGAGTTTTCTAGTTCTCGAGTTTAATACTGGTATATACATTCGTTTATATTTCCTCCGAGTTTTCTAGTTTCCGGGTTAAATACCGGTATATACCAACAAAATCGCAATTTGCAGAGAAAAACAAAGGCTGGCATGGTGATACAATAAGATGTCAAACTCGAAACATTGGAGAAGTATCTTTGACTGGAGATGGAGTTTGTAAATTCACACTCTTGGAGAAAGTAGTAATGTGGAAAACAGCACAGAGTAATTTTTTAAGACCTCTGTCATTTTCTGTTACCACTGATTTTTTTGGTCCTCTGTTTTGTGTTTTGTGCCTTTCTATAACCAGACAACTCCCATTGAGACGTGCTTATTTTTTTACATAGATTTACAGAGTACTGTGGAGGAGATCATGTGGTTTGTATAAAGTTAGGTAGCAGTGTGTTTGAAATATTTGCTACTTTTAACCATTCAACTTCAAAAAATTTAAAGTCTCAGTTGAGGCTATATATGGACTTGCGAGATCTAGTAAATGATGAGAGAGGAAGTAGTTGCAATTTACAACAATCACAGTGTTTTCTTGAAGAAAAATTGATTTAATCATGACCTTATACAGTTAAATCTTTTAAACTAATAGGATTGTAATCGAGAAAAAAATATTATTTTATTGAGTTTATTAGGAGTAAAAATTATACTGTGTCCATTATGTTGAGACCGGAAAAAATATTATTTTAACGAAGTTATTTCTTTAACGATTATTATTTAATTGAGGTTCAACTGTACTTGAAAAATAGTTCTTTTTTTTCCGCGGGTTCGTCTGTCCAACAACGTGTTTCTAATATCTCATATCGATTAAAATAATAATATTTTGTCAATATTGATTACATTTTAGTTTCAAATTTTGTTTTACTTCACCTCCAACTCAACATAGTTTTTAAAAAATAAATTTTATTAAGTCGAACATCAAAATCATTGTGTTTATTAATTGTTAGAGTAAATTATGAAACACGAAAGAAAATAATATTAAAATAATAAAAACCCATGTGTCTTCCTCCCTCTTCTAGTTTGAAATTCAAAAATCAAACGGCACATTTGCATTTCACTCTGCCACTATTTTGTACCCACTCTCCCTCTTCTCTTCCCCACTAATCTCTCTCTCTCTCTCTCTCTCTCTCTCTCTCTCTCCATCTCTCTCTGTATAAATATGTTGTCTTGATTGTTACAATCTCACTTTATCTTTAATTTTTTTCTCATTATAGCTCTTCTGACCCCTGTTCTTCTAAATGCACTTTCTTTATTAATCTCTCTCTTTCTAGCAATTTCATTTAAAACCAAATTTATCCTTAGATTTTCTGCACAATCCAAACTCAAAGTCAAGAAACTTAACTCAGATGGGTGCTTCAGGAAAATGGGTTAAATCTTTAATTGGGCTCAAGAAACCCGAAAAAGATGACCAGGTACCCTCTTTTCTTGATTAAAAATCCAATCTTTGCACTGTTCATAATGTATATGAGAAGTGTGTGTAAATGTGTGTTGTTTGTTAGAGTAGGATAACTAAATAGACTAGTTTTTTTTAATAAAAATCTTATCTTTTCGTTGTTAATAAGTCCAAGAAGTGTGTGTGTGTGTGTGTGTGTGTTTTGTGTATGAAAATGAATAATTAGATAGACTAATCTTGATTAAAAATCTTATCTTTGCACAGTTAATGTACCTAAGAAGTGTATGTGTGTGTGTATGTGAAAAAGATTATTAGATAGACTAATCTTGAATAAAAATCTCAGCTTTGACTGTTAATGTACCTAAGACAGTGAGAGAGAGAGAGAGAGAGAGAGAGAGAGAGAGAGTTTTGTGTAAGAAAAAAGTAGATATCAGATGAGCAAATCTTTATACTGTTAAGTATCTAAGTTTGTGTTTAACTGTGAGTTTTATGTAGGAAAGATGGTCACTTAGCCTTAATCTTGACTAAAAATCTCATCTTTACCCTTTTTCAAGGCAGCTAAGAACTATGTGTAACTGTGTGTTTTGTGTAGGAAAAGAGTGGGGGAAAGAACAAGAAATGGAAGCTATGGAGGAGCTCATCTGGTGATTTAGTATCATCAGCTTGGAAGGGATTTAAAGGGAATCAGTACCATAGATCTCTTACTTATTCTGATGGTTCCGATTCGCCTTCCCTTAATGGCGGTGATCCTGCTTTCTCTGCTGCTGTTGCTACTGTAATTAGAGCTCCTCCTAAAGATTTCAAGGTTGTGAGGAAAGAATGGGCTGCTATTCGGATTCAAACCGCGTTTCGTGGATTTCTGGTAATTTGGGTTTCTTGTTGTTTTCATTATCCAATTAGCTCTATAGATGTTTAATTTAGTGTAAAAATTTGAATGACAACTTGGGTTTCTTGTTTTATTATGCTTAAATTTTTATTGCTGTGAATTGTGCAAGATATTGAAGAATGAGTTGGTCTTTTTAATTCATCTCTCTAAAAATTTGGTACTTTGGTTTGTTCTTGATGTGGGAAAGTACACTTGTAGTTGAAGTGAAAAAATATCTGAGTAGTTGGAGAAAAGAAGTACTACAAGTTCTGTTATTAGTTACATAGGCTTCCCTCTCTGGATACCTACTTGAGGATGTTTACTGATGTTTAGCATTTAAATTGTTCCTGCTTTGACGAGTTTAGGCAAGGAGAGCTTTAAGGGCTTTGAAAGGAGTGGTAAGGATTCAAGCTTTAGTCCGAGGCAGACAAGTGAGAAAGCAAGCTGCTGTGACCCTAAGATGCATGCAGGCTCTTGTTCGCGTTCAAGCAAGAGTTAGAGCTCGTCGTGTGCGTATGTCTATGGAAGGGCAAGCTGTGCAGGATATGCTAAATGAACGTCGAAGCAATGCTGAACTCCTAAGGGAGGCTGAGGTACAAATTGCTTGATGCTCATTGTCTCTTTATAGACTTGAGTCTTCCTTTAATGTTCATGATAGTATTGGTCATGTACATTTTTTCCCCTCTATTGTTTGAAACTTAATGTTCTTGAAATTCAGGAGGGGTGGTGTGATAGCAGAGGAACACTGCAAGAAGTTAAAGCAAAAATACAAATGAGGCAAGAGGGAGCCTTTAAGAGAGAAAGAGCCCTTGCTTATTCTCTTGCTCAAAAGGTACAAACAAGATTATGTAATTCTTCGCTTGATGTTCTCTTAGCTAAATATTAGCAAACAATGTTAAACTTCTTCGGGTTCTTTTTACTCTCAGCAGTGGAAAGCCTTTCAGAATGCTGAGGCACGGACTAATATTTCAATGGCATCCCAGAAGAATGAGTTCAACAAAAATGGTTGGGGCTGGAGCTGGTTAGAGCGTTGGATGGCAGCAAAACCATGGGAAAATCGATTAATGGAGAAAGTCCAACCAGACCCCTCAGAAATAACTCCACCACCCAAAACCTATGCAGACAACATCAAAGCTGACCTCTCAAAATCGTCTGAAACACACTCGGTGAAAATCAGGAGGAACAATGTGACCACTAGGATTTCAGCTAAACCTCCTCTAGTTGGACAAACCACGCGCTCATCCTCAAGTCCAAGCTCGGAGTTTCACTATGATAAGAGCTCAGCATCATCTTCATTCTGCACATCAACAACTCCACTATCCGGAAACACAAATATGGCATCAGATAGAACAGATGACAACATTTATGTCAGTAAACCAAGCTATATGAACCTGACTGAAGCAGCTAAGGCAAAGCAACGAAACAACTCTCACAGATCCATGTCACGAGCTGAGGATGAGTTTCAATTTCTGAGGAAATCAGCAGTATTCAGTGATGAAGATTTAAAAGGCAATGCTGGTTCTGAACCTTCTCTAGTCAATATGTCCAGGTTGCTATGCAAACCTGCCTCTCGAGTGGACAGAAGTTCGACAAAACTGAAGGGATAGAGAGAAATTTTTCCTTGAATTTATGGTTATGTTCATGTTTTCTTTCCCTATGTTCAACAGCTTGTTGTTCTGTGTATGTGAGATAACTAGAGTTTGTTAAAACTTTGTTTTGAGTAACTTGATCAGCATTGAAGTGCATTTTATGAGTGTTTAGACATGTCAAAATGATTATTCCTTAATGAATCTTAGTAGCATTGATTATAAACTACTTGGTTTCAAACAAGAAGGAAAAAAACACATCCCAACATCAGCCAGTCTACTTAAAATTACAGCATGTGTGCTAGTACTATATATGCAATAATTGAGTGTCGATTATATTTCAAATTTGAATTCTTTGAAAGCTGTTTTAGTTTTAAAGTGGTGAAGTTATATAATGCATGTGCCGCTGACGAATACTCATTTCGTCCCACTCATTTCTTTACGAGTTTTTTCATATGCTTGACATGCATTTTAAGCCAACTATAAAATATAGTTTCATAATTTATTTTTAACATTTTTTTAAAATAAAAGTTTAAACATTGTAATTTTATTTAGAAGGAATTTTTTTTTGAAACAATACTTGATATGAGCCTTAAAATGCATGTCGAACCACCGTCCCCCGATATAAAGAACCAGAGGGACAGAGGGAGTTTTTGTTTACCATCAAAAGTGAACTTTTTGAACTTTGGTGAAGTTGAAATCACCTCATGTCTATATCCAGATAAACTTTGGAATGACAAAATTGATTTTGCAAGCGTAGCTTTCAATTCAAATTAAAATGAAAAGCAAACTGAATCAAGTAAATAAAAGGCTGCATAGGATTACTGAGTAATATTTTTTTTAACTTAAAAAGAAAAAATATTACTTATAATACAATGAACACAACTTGCAACTTAAAAACAAACTCCATGCAAGATTACACTAGTTAATGAGAAACAAAAGCAAACTCTACTGTCTCAGCAAGAATAAGGCATGCAGCTTCATGTAATACAAAGTCACTGATCAAATACAATCCCATCCTGTTGATGCCATAGCTGCACCTTGGCGACAGCATCTTCCAAGTTCCTGCAAAACGCAGCAAAGAAATATTACCAAGAGAAATTAGAAACTAATAAAATGGAGAAAATTTATAAAAGAAGCTATTATTGAATAAGTTCAGGTGATTTGATATATTCAAAGGATTCATGAAACAAAAGCCTCCTAGCAACTATTCACCATCCCCTTCCCTTGCTGTATATGAAATAAATTATTGAATTAGCCATGAGATGAAAGCAAAAGAATCCAATATATTTATGATTCATACACAGGACCAAGGTGAGGGGATGTAGTTGCAGGGACCAATCCAGACTTCAGCATACCAAAATGCAAACACACAGTACCACTTTAAATATCTCTATGAAACCTGTTCTTCACAAATCCGGCCTCCGGCCTCGGATGGTTCGATTGATTAACAAGGTCCCTTAGCTCTTCTATATCCCAACCTGGTGATTTTGTTAGATAGTCAATTTCCATACCAGGCTGATCACCTACAACTCCATCCTCTTTC
The DNA here is from genome assembly GCF_009905375.1 of Apium graveolens. NCBI lineage: Eukaryota > Viridiplantae > Streptophyta > Magnoliopsida > Apiales > Apiaceae > Apium > Apium graveolens. The sequence continues at coordinate 282,710,474 of NC_133655.1, forward strand.
ACAATATTAAGTTCCTCGTCAAGTAATTCCTCCCACATAACGTTATTGGAAACGTTCGAGTATTCCTCACTAGTCGGTACCTTTGGGGAATTGATGTTGTCACTTGACCCGTTGTCCACAGCAGCCAATAAGAATGACTCTATATCTGTTTCAGCATCTGCAGACATTTCTTGCTGTTTTCTAGAATAATATGAAGCCTGATCCAGAAAATTATCCCCACCAGGGCTCAGAGCGAGCCTTCTCTTCCTTCCAATCTCAATCATTTGTGGATCCATTTTTGCTCCATGCATCTCCAGAAACTTCTGAATAAATGCAGGATTCCTAGCAGCCACAGAAAGAAAATCCATCAGAAATTGCTGCTTGGACTCCATGTCTTGAATCCTATTCTCCATCTCTATAATGCACTTCTTGGACTCCTCCTGTTGTTGTCGGAGCTTTACAACTTCTGCCATCAGCATATTCTTATCCCTCCTCAATCTTTCCAACTCCCCTTCAATGCCATATTCACCCAATTCAACACAAGGTCCTCCTCCTTTTGGTTGCATCCTCTGTGATACATTCCTTCGCCTTTTAACATTCTTCAAAAGATGCTTCTGGCCTCCCAGAAAACTCTCATGAGCAAATTCCCATCGATCAGTGTGCACTTTTCTGAAACCCTACATCAATTATATGCATTGAACTCTATTAGAATCATTGCACATCGAATAAAACATGAACATCATAAATTTTAGAGAGAATTGCATTTTGCACCCCGTAAATTTGACCAAAAATCAATTTTGTATACCTATTTCCAGAAATTGCAGTTCGCATCCCCCTATTTTAAAATCCGATTCAACATGCACCCTTTTTGCTTAATTATTTAGCCCTAATTATTGTCTCCTACAATATATCTCATCTTTTCTCTTCAAGAATAAATTATATATATTGTTGAAAACAAGAATTCGGGCTACAAAACTTGACAAAATCGGCAAAAAGGGTGCAACTTGGATCGGATTTTAAAGGAGGATGCTAACTGTAATTTCTGAAAGTATGTATACAAAATTGATTTTTGGCCAAATTTGATGGGTGTAAAGAGCAATTCTCTCTAAATTTTAATGTCCGGCCACACCTATCAGAATATCATCAACACCAAACAAAATAATTCAAGATCTACACATGATCACTAACCAAAGCATATACACTTACATAAAAAAATTAGAATTATACCAACTCAAATGCCATAAGAATCACCCCACAGTTATCACTATAAGCACCACACTACCACAGTCCACACAAGTTTAAACAAGAGAATGTACACATTAATCCACTTCAAAGAAAATGCACAATCACAAGTAAAAAAACCCCACATGATTTTATGATGACTCAAGCATATATATGTTGGAAAGATATTTTTTCTACACCAAGCCACATAACATGATCTTTCTCAAGACACAAGGATAGAAAAAAACCCGAAATTCTTGAAAGAAAATGACATCAGAATTTAATCTCAGATCTTGTAATAGAAATGGAAGGGACTTACATAAGTATGGAGCTGGCGAACAAAGCTAGAGAAATTGTTGTGCTTGAAGAATTTAGGGAGCATTGACACAGAGAATTCATTAATGTCCCAAACAATGAAGCTATTTCTTGCTTTACTCCAAGAAATCACAGAATCAACAGCAGGGTTTTCAACCATATCATAAATCTTGATCAAAAATGGAGGAGGGCCCACATCATGTAACCCTTCCATTGGCTGAGGTGTAGCACAAGATGATGATGAAGAATTATTGCTCGCTTCTTCTCCCCCCTTCACTTTCAATTCTTGATCCATTGCTTTCATGTAATCCATCTTCTTTTTTTGCAGAGTAAAATTTATTTTTACAGAGATTTGAGATTTTTATGTAACGGAAGCAAATTGGGGAGGCGGTACTTTCAGTGTAGCTGATACTAGTGAGTGATAATTTTCAGATGAGCCTTGGATTTTCATTTATTAATTTTTGTTATTGACATTCTGAAAGAGAATTTGTACTTTGGTCTGATAATTGCAACACTTGTCAAATCAAATCTAAGGTGTCAGTAAATGATTGCTCCAGGTGGCAAGAATTGGCATCATCTGCATGGGGGCCGACTCGGCCTTCCTCTAGAACGTTCTACACCCTTCCGGATGTTTTGCGCATTTTGTAAAGACGCATCATTAGGTGCTCCATTTTTTTTCACGAGACAGACCATAAGCCGCTTGAAGTAAATAATATTTTTGTATATATAGAAGTTTTTTTCACGAGACCGAATGTGGTTAAAGTAAATAATATCTTCTGTATATATGGAAGTTTACATTATTTATTGGCGAACAAAAATTTACTGCTCATAAATTTATCCAACTACGGCTCACACCCGTGTGCTGTTGTTACCACACAAAGTCACAAATATGTATATAAATAAGGCTAATTCACTACTACAAGAAGTGCAATAGACATCACCTTTTTAACATCAGTTTGAAAAATCACCAATATTATTCAGAGATTTGGCAATGAACTGGAACAGGACCCCTTAGATCAAAACAAGCTCAACTTTTTGAAAATCTGTACAGCGCCAAAACAACCGAACTTTTAACATAGTACGATAGTAGTATATATTCTTGAATACAACAGCCTAGCTATGGTGAAAACCATGTATTATAAATGTAATCTAGTACTTGGACTATAAGGACTCATAGATATTCAATTGCACTATCACATGTTAGTGACACTTGCTAAAGTCTCTCCCCATTGTCTCGTCTTAGGCCGCGATAGTTTTTGGTTTGACACCGATTTTTTTCCAAGAAACACTTGGCATTATTTGTTTTGTGTCAACACGATCCTTGAACTTGACAGCGACATTGAGCACAGAGTCAAGAAGAGAGTCTGAAAGAAGATGAGGCTGAAGTCCCAACTCGATGAGTTTGGTGTGCTTTGCATTGTAGTAATGTTCTTCTGCCTCTACTCTAGGGTTGGGCACAGATATGGTCTGGACATCAATCCCAAGCTTTACTCCTGCCTTTGTTACAAGGGCAGCAAGTTCGTTAACGGAAAATTGCTCGGTAAATTGATTAAAGACCCGGAATTCCCCATGCTGTGCTGGATTGGCGATGGCCAGCTCCACACACTGAACTGTGTCTCTTATGTCTAGGTATCCTCTAGTCTGTTAAGTACAAAGGAACTGATCAGAACAAGGCTTAAAAGCAATGGAAAGTCATGAACCATTACAAATTCATGTTTTTCTATTTAATTATGACTTCCATGTTTACCAAATTAGAAATCTTTTTTAACAAGTGAAATGTAGTTTCAAGTGATTAAAGAAAAATTAAATACATATGTACTACAAAAGCAATTCCAGCTCTGTCAGACAGGCTAGGGATAGGATCAAGTGCTTGACCAAATTTTTTGAAACATTCACTGACTTGTCCTATAATTTGCTATGCACATATGTACGTGTGGGGGGGCTGAAGGTCAGACTCACTTTGTATCTCAGCAAGGAGGCAAATTTTGAGGGTCTAAACATATTCAACTGGTAGCTGAGGACATCTGCCGTAGCCTTGTAGAATATAGTGCACTACATGTACTAACAAAGGGGCACCGCAAACTAATAGTTATAAAATTTGATAACAGAATGTTATAACCTTTATTAATAAGCGAAATCCCTTTTTAAATGGTACCTCGGTACCAAATTTGGTTTCACCTATTTTGATTCCACCCCTATAATCCTAATTCCCGTATAATTCTATTATCTTTTAATGAAATAATAGAATTGATAGAAGTATTAGAATCATATTATAACTGTGCTTCTTTTATTATAATCGTAGCACAAATAACATATTTGTCACGTGTATATTATGTTTTTATACTTTTCTTTAATAATAAAGTAAAATAATAACTTCGATACTTAATTTGGTTTCACCTCTAGATTTCTATCTTCACTACAATTCTAAATTGTTTTTTTTAATAAAATAATATAATTGTTGGAATCCTATTATAATTGTAATTCTTTTAGTTTAACCCTATCGAGTTGCACAAATAAAGTAATATTAAGTATTTATTTGACATTCTCTATTTTGATTTTCATATGAGATAATGATGTCGATGCAATTGTTTAAGTATACTGGAATAAATAAAATATAATACCTTGATTGTATTATATATTATATGATATTGATGTAATTATGTATTATATTATAATAAATAAATGATACATTAATCATATTTTTGTTAATTTATTTAAATTGCTTTTAATTATATTATTTAATTATATTATAATTTATCTAAATAAATTTTCTCGGCCCATGCTTCGGGTTATCATCTAGTATTTACTTAAGCCAAAGTCACTATTTGACTTGAAGGATTAGGAATATATCAAACAAGAGCCTCAATACGCATCAGATATTAAAGTTAGCAGACATTTAGCAATGAAGCAAATTTTGATTTATTCTAAAAATTTAATCTTACCTGGCCCCCTTTCCCATAAACAGTAAGCGGGTGACCAACTGCAGCTTGAACACAAAAGCGATTTAGAGCAGTTCCAAAAACTCCGTCATAATCAAACCTGTTATAAAGCTCTTCATGCATATCAGTCTCGTCTGTCCTCACACCATAGACTACTCCCTGATTCAGGTCAGTTGCCCGTATTCCCCATGCCTTGCAAGTGAACGCTATATTGTTTGAGTCGTGGACCTTGCTCAAATGGTAAAAGGAGCTTGCTTGTTTAGGATAAGGTAAAGTATCTGATCTTCCATTATGGTTAATCGTAATGTAACCTTCCTCAATGTCTATATTTGGGGTTCCATATTCTCCCATGGTCCCAAGTTTTACTAAATGACACTCCTCACTATACTCCTTAATAGCAAACAGAACATTTATTGTTCCGATGACATTATTATGCTGCGTGTAGACAGCTCTTGACCTATCAATCATAGAGTACGGGGCAGACCTCTGTTCTCCAAAATGGACAACAGCAGTAGGTTCAAAAGACTTAAAAGTCTCTGACAAAAACTCAAAGTCACAGACATCGCCAATATAGAGTTCGATGGTCTTACCTGTAATGGATTTCCAGCGTCTAATACGGTTATGGATGGACGCAATTGGCGTAAGTGAGTCAAGACCAAGCTGCTGGTCAAAGTTACGTCGAACAAGATTATCAACAATTGCAACTTCATAATTTTTTTTGGACAAGTGGAGGGCAGTAGCCCAGCCACAGTAGCCATCGCCACCTATAATCATTACCCGTTTTTTCTTCGATCCTTCAGGAGAGGTGTTTAAAGAGGCAGAGCTAGGTTGTGTTTTGGCTTCTTCAATCAAAGGGAGAGTTGTTGCATGAATAGTGCAAACTCTTTGTGATCTCTCTCCTCGATAGATAAGCTTCTTAGATGAAAAGCTAGAAATCTGTGAACCAAAAGATGCAAAAGAGACTTTTGCGCCGATTAAACTCTGTTCTTTGAAACAAAATCTGCTTCTTGAGGGGATACTTATGGAACAGGAGGTAGAAACCAGATGAGCCATAGTGACACTTTTACTCTCGAACTTGTATTTTACCTATAAAGAGAAATCATATTAATCAGTTTCCATCAATTTCAAAGAAATTAACTACTTAGAGTTTTAGCAACATCTAACAAGGGCCTAAATTTCTTTTAAAATTAACGAAGAAACCTAGTGATTTACTGCAGAAGAACAAAAACATTAAAAGAACAGGAAAAGCACAATATTAAATTATGAAACGAATCTCGGATACTCAATGGTTCTTTTCAAGTTTCCATCATAAACTGTCCACTTATATTAGATACAAGACAGGTAAACATATCATTCTATATCTAAGAAAGTAAAATGCAACTAGATAAACTAACTTAGGAAAAATAACACGAAACTTGCAAAGTAAATACACACACATAATCTCTGCCGCAAACTGTAGCTTCGGAACCTTCAAATCACATAACTTACACAGAAATTGCATCACTACTTAGCAGAAATCACAAGCTTTCTCGAATACCTCGATTCCTCGTAAAATCACTCAACAAAGAACATACTCTACACTAATAACTATGCAAGTACTTATTATGGTTCCATATACTATTCAGAGATAGGGGTAAAAAGTTCCTTTAAAACATATTAAGTCACAAAACCAACATTACTAACCAAAGCAAGAACACAAAATGCATCCTTATACCTATAAAAAGACTTCAACTTCATCACTTTCCCATATAAAGAACTGTACTTTATAATCAAAACCTAACAATTTAAATAAAATCTTGAACAATATAACATAAACAAGAACAAAATAAAAAAGAAAACTAAGTACATTGATAAAATGGTTCATCTCAAACCTATATAAAGACTTTAACTTTATCACTTCTCTAGTTCCCCACATAAAAAATTGAACTTTATAATCAAAACATAACATTTAAACTAAATCTTGAACAACATATCACAAACAAGAACAATTTTTTTTATAAAAAACAAAAACCAAGTACCCTGATGAAATGGTTCATCTCAAACCTATATAAAGACTTCAACTTTATCACGTTCCAATAAAAAGAATTGAACTTTACACTCAAAACACAACATTTAAACTAAAATCTTGAACAATGTAACATAAAAAAAACAAATATATAAATAAATAAACTAAGTACCTTGATCAAATGGTTCATCTCAAACCCATATAAAGACTCTAACTTTACCACTTCCCCACATAAAGAATTGTACTTTATAATCAAAACATAACATTTAAACTAAAATCTTGAACAATATAATACAAACAAGAACAATACTTTTTTTTTTAAAAACTAAGTACCTTTATTTCAAACCTATTCAAAGACTTCAACTTTATAACTTTCTAATATAAAAAACTTCACATTATAATCAAAACATAACATTTAAACTAAAATCTTGAAAAACATAACACAAACAAGAACAATATTTTTCAAAAAAAAAACTAGTACCTTTATCTCAAACCTATTTAAAGACTTCAACTTTATAACTTTCCCATAACAAAAACTTCACATTATAATCAAAACATAACATTTAAACTAAAATCTTGAACAATATAACATAAACATAAAAAACATAATTTAACAAGAATTGAGTTTAGTGAAGTACCTTGATGAAATGGTTGGAAAAAGAGGGAGAAGATTGAAATGGGTAAAGGGTGTGTGTATATGTAAGTATATATAGCAGAGCTAAACTGGAGTTACTGGGGAAGCATAAGGGGATCAAGTGTAATGGATATTCCAGGTGTGATAATTGATATCTTCAAGAACATTTTGTGGTGTAAATTACAATTTAAACCCTTCAAGCTTTTTACATAAATATGAATCTTGTGTGTGAAATGAACAAAGTCAGCCCAGCCCAACCTACCATTTATGGGCTTTATTTTGGGCCCAAACTTACCATTAATGGGCTTTATTTTCACCTAAAATTATTTTTTCTTCTGGATAAGGTGTGTCTTGTTTGTTTATCTGAAAATGAAATATACAATTATAGACCCCAATTATTAGAGTCAAAATATAATTTTCAACACTATAACAAACTTATTTCTGAAAGTAACTACTCTCAATTTTAATTTTCATTATTTTTACCGTTTTTATTTCAGTTTTAAAAAATATAATTAGTTTAGGGTTTTTTACAAAAAATTAAAATAAGTCCTCCTAAAAAGATTACAAAAATACCTTTTAATTTTTTTTACAAAATTATAAATTTTGAAATTTTTTAGCATAAGGTAAAAAAAATATCTGTAGCTTTAAGACAGTGTATTTTGACAGGGTTGCAAAAAAGTTTGAAAAAATAAATATGTATTGATTAGTTTTTCTCAACGTTTTATGTTTGCAATACTTACGTTGAAATGTATGTAACTATAATTTGTACAATAATAAGTTAAAATTGATTATAATATATATATTTATTGGTCTTAATACATAAAAGAAGATTTAAAAACCTAACCATCCACTCTCTAAATTTTTAACACTATTTTTCAAAATTTAATTTTTTTGCACTTAAAATCTTTTCGTCTACTTTTTTATTCACACGAACGTTTAATTTTATTGGTATTGGTTTTACAATTAAAATTTATTAGATTTAATTTTGATTATGATTTTATTCATTTCTTTTTTATTAACTTTTTATATATTTAAATTATAAATTATTCTAAAATATTATATTAATTGTTCTCAATCACGTTTCTTTACAAAATTCCTGGCTACGCCACTGCTCCGATTCCCCAGCATGTAGGTATCACTTCGAGTCATATCAGTAAAGATTTTTGGTCACCTCATTCTCATCCTTTATTTTCTCGATCGTACACGCGATAATTTCTACCCCATGAAACAAGGCTATATAATCAAAATCTATACATGACTGGTCCTGGTGGCACTAATGTGTCACAGGCATGTGCTGCATGTAAACACCAACGTCGAAAATGTGCTCCTGATTGTGCACTTGCTCCTTATTTTCCACCCCATCGCCAAACCGAGTTTTTGAACGTTCACAGGCTGTTTGGCGTTAGGAATATCATGAGTACTGTTAGAAATGTGAATCCTAATCATCGTGAAATCGCGGTGAGGTCTATGATTCAGGAAGCTAACTTGCGAGTATTAGATCCTGTTGGGGGTTCGTGCCGAATAGCGAAGAATTTGCATGATATGTGTAATCAATACAAGGCTGAGTTGGATCTTGTACTTCAACAAGTAGCTATTTGTCGGGCGTCTCAATCAGAGGGTGAAAATGGTGTGGTACAGAGCAATGTTCGCAGTTTTTACGATGATGTCGTGGCTCGAAATAATGAAAATGTACCATCAGAGTGTCATCAGGTCAATAAGGCCTCCAAGAAAGCATCTACTAGTGGTGAGGATGGTGGTGTTGATGCTCTTCGTATCGTACCAAACGAGACTAATGGCTATAAAAAGATAGGTAATATCGAAATTTACGATGAATCTCCTGCTAAATTGGAAGGAAATGAATTGGATAACCCTGCTCAGGAGGAACCAACTAGAGACTAATCTAGGCTGGAGCCCCGGCTAACCTAAAAATTTAGTTAACTAAATGTTTTTTATATTATCAGGATTTTAACACTTTACTTTAAACCCCTGGCTAGACTCAAAAATAACTGTAGTCCGGGCTATTTTATGATTCTGGTTCCGCCACTACCCTGAGAAGAAGTAAAACTGTAGTCCGGACTATTTTATGATCGTGGTTCCGCCAGTGCCCAGAGAAGAATTAAAACAGCTTATGCATGGTCAATTAATTTGTTCTAGTTTCAACTACATTTGCTGGGAACAGCATCTTAGATGCGATACTTCATCTTAGTTTTAGGTTAGATGTATTGTAGCCAGTACCATTTTGCTGGTTTAATTTTTTCATTGTTTTTCCTTTGCATCGGCAGTAGATTAGATGAAAGCCTGCATGACAGGATGAGTTCTTTCATTATTTTTGCTACTTTCAATTGTTGTCAAAATTTATTAAAGTTTTAATTTGTCTACGGTGATGTATTCAATGTTGGCATACAGATAGAGATTTGTTCTGTTCTTCATTGTGCTAAGCATGATTTGTTTTGATTGTTTGTGATCGGTTATGATGATTTTCATCTTTATCTCAAGCTGTAATCTAGATGTACAAGTTAATCTTTCAGGGCTCTTTTCAAAATATCTTAAATTTAATTATTTTATCAAAATACAAAAAGATGATATTTAAAATTTGAACTAGCCTAAAAAGCCCATGCATGAGCCTGACAAACTTGCATCAACAAAGAAATAATTTTTAAATACTATAAATAATTATTTTAATTTTATTTTATATTTGAATAATAATTCATTTATTTTATAGATTTAATTACATCTTGTAAAATTTAAATAAATGAAAATGTAATGACATAAAGTTCATCTCGAATTATCTCACTTCTTTTTCTTTTCATATATTCTGTTAAAGTTGGATTAGATAATTTAAACGGTGAGAGTTTACATTTTATCTAAAGTTCGATTATTGGGAAATCCTGAATTGTGAAATTAGATACATATTATAATGTATATAAGCCTAATTACTAAAAAAACAAAACTATATTATTATAATAAAAATAATAATTTTGTATTTTAAAATAAGTTTTTTTTATTAGAAACAATATACTAATTCGTATTATATAAAAAGATAATAATATCTCAATTTTTAACATCAAATCATATTAAAATTGATTCATAATATAAAGAAATGATATATTAAAAATTAAAAATATATATTTTATTACATTTTAAAAAAAATTGATCAACAAAATTATAGATTATTTTAAATCCTTTTATATTATACATATCTAAACATATTATACATCAAATTATAGATTATATTTTTAAATCCTTTTATATTATTCCAAGTATCCCTGAATAAAATTGAATACTCTTGACTCGGTATATTGACTAAGTCAGACATTTTTTTATTGTATATAACCCGCAGCCGCTACCCTTCGGATGCGCACCGGGTAAACCCTACGGGCTCACGCAATAGTCTGTAAACACGTGAACCAAGGTAAACCGTATTTAAGCGACAGACTCTGACTCAGGAGGCATAATCATAACTTCTCCTCTCGTGGGATTCGAACCTGTGACCAAGATGATAGTTATCCACTCTTTAACCAATAGCCAACCCTTGCGGACGACGAAGTCAGACTTAATTATACTGAATTATGATTTTTAAAAAACATTTCCAAATAAAGTATAAAAAAATATTTAATATTATAAAAAATATTAATAGTAACAATTAACAAGGTACTTTAAGGCCTTTTTTGAAAAATACTCAAGTCTAAAAATATTTTCGCAAAAATATTGTCATTTTTTTAAAAAAATTTGCAATAACACTTTTTAATTTACAGAAGTCTATTTTTGAAAAAAACTTGCAAAAATACGGTTTTTTGACAACTGAAATAAACTGCATGCAATCTTTGACGAGTTTCTGCAACTACATGCAACCTCAAATCAACCAAAAAAAACTTTATTCAACTAATTACATATCTAGTTAATTTTGGTTGATTTTGATTAATTACGTACTTTTGCAAAAAAAAATCAGAAGATAGTAAATCGCAAAAGAACTTAGAAAAGTTAATATTTTTGGTAAATTCTCTTTATATAATATGTATGTTTTTTTAAATAACAAGTTGTGGCATTTTAAAAATTTTATAGTAAAATTACAAAAACTAAATTAAAAAAGGAGTCACATAAATAATAAAAACCAAAATTTTATTTACCCAAAAGTTAAATTTATAAAAAAAGAATTTGATAAAAAGAGAGAATGTAACTTATGTAATAAGAATTTGAGGGCTAACTTAAAAATTATATAGCAAATGTGGCTGTGACATTAAATTTGTAAGGATAAGGTTTGAGGTTCGATTTTTATGAGATGCACCAGTAAGATCTATTTTTAGCAGAAATTGTGAAAGGATAGCATTTTTATAATTTTTCAATATAAAAGAGCAAAAAATTTACCTATTTTTAAAAAAAAATTGTGAAAGCATGGCATTTTTATAATTTTTCAATACAAAATAGCAAAATCGTGATTTAACAGCCATTAAAATGGCTCTTTTTGCCCTGGTTTTGATATTTAATATATAGTAATAAAGAAAATAGATTTCAAAAAATAACTTGAATTTGCAACCTAAAATATAATTTCAACTTCATTTTTTCTAAAAATTAATTTTTTTAGCACGATGATAGAGATATCATCCGATTATCTTTACCAAAGCAAAGTTGATTCCCGTAATCCCACCTCCACTTTCCGATTCTTCATCCTTTCTCCCTTCGCTCTATCATACTCTTTTTCATTTATTAGTTTTTCAGTATAATACTGCTATCTTATCCATTTTGGATTAAATCTTGTTGAGTATCTTGTTATCAAATGTGTTATTCATACCCACCTTTTTGGCATGGTAGTGTGTTCTGCTTTTATGTTTTTGTGTGTTCTATTACGGGTTTCGGTAACTTTTCTAAGAACGATTTCCAGGGGATTTTGGGAAATCTGTAAGTCGCATCAGATCTGTGACAACGGTGGATATCGTAAGAAATCACCTTTCACAACTAAAAAAATTGTTCATATTATTGGGGTATCTGTTACTCAAATATCAGTTGATGGAACTGATAGTTTTGAACATTGGCTACGGATGATACTTGCGTGAAGGTCAATTTTGATGCTACTAGTTTCACAATTGGTGTAGGTTGAATTGCTCGAGATGACATTGTAAATACATTTTAGATTGAAGAATTTGAATATTTTATGTGTTAAGCGATCTGAAATTATACCAACTATTTGTTAAACTCATTTTTTTTGTTTCACAATCAGATTGTAGTTGACAGTTCAGATATTTGTTTCGGCTGAATTATAATATTTTAATATATATTTCGCTTGTTCGTCAGATAAAAAGTATATCTAATTTTTCTGTTATGTGAAATGTCAACTTAAAGATGCCAAACATAAAATGGATAGAGAAATACATAAACAAAATATTATTTATTGTGTTATAGACATGTTTGGAAGGTGCCTTTATTTAAATGTCAGACTCAAAGGTGAAGTATAAAATTAATGGAGAAAAATAATAAAATTTATTATTTATGATGTTAGACATGATTAGAGGGTGTTTTTACTCAAAATGCTCTAAGTGCGTATTCTTCATTAAAGTAGACCAAATTATTATTGTTATGCATAAAATTAATTTGAATTTGAAAAGTTGCACTTGAAAATATTTTAAAAATTGACAAGAAAGATATTTAAAATTAATTAAAATATATGTGCAAATATATGTATATATGTGTATATATGAGTGCAATGTGATATCTCAAATAATAAGTGGTTATATTTTATCGTCTTATGTTCTGAAACTTGCATAAGGTGCCAACTTGGAGTGTTATAAGAGGATCTCCAACCACTAGTGTAAATGTTACACTATTTTCAAATTTAACATCAACTCACTAAAGTAAAGACAATAATTAAATCATATTATATTTTGTTTATTTCCTTTATATATAAATTACAACATGAAACCTTCACGCGAAATACCATATTTTCATAAAGCACCTTCACAATATGCTGAATGGCGGCCTTTAACCAATTCAGATCTGACAAGGTGCATAAATGATGATAAAATTAGGAAGTTAGAGCATATAATCACTGGTATCAAGTTGCATAAACTATTATAAGGCTAAACTATCTATAAAGATACTAAGTGATGTGGTTGCAGTTTACCAGAATAAGGAGACCTAGACTATGCCTAGTATTTTAACAATTTTCTAATTTGCATTTTCAGAACTCAGGATCCTTTCCATTCTACGGATGATAATCTTCTTGTTTAACGTGGTTTTGGAGATCAAAACTTGACAATCGAACATTCAGTGTGTATTGTGTAAGTCAAGCATGTGAGTGTGGCTGAATAGCTAAATCATGCCTTCTCCCCAGCAAATTAACGATGTGTTTTTACGGAGCAGGGAGCACCAGAGCAGGCACATGAAGATTGTTAAAATATGTCTTGAGTCTTTTTTTAGAGGGTTATCTGTTTTGAGTCTATTTTTCTGGGATTTTCTGTAACCACCTAGAAAGTATTATATAAACTCTCTAGGGCATAATCTAAACATGTAATGATGTAATATGTATTTCTCAAGATCAATAAAACTTTTCTCTTCTGCCTATTTATGTCTTTTCTTCATGTTTATCATAATCATTTTTGCTTCTGTTACAACAAACTGATATCAAGAGCCTGGTTATAATTCTAGGTTTTGAATTTCGGTTTGGGGAGAAAGATGTCTGGTGGTATTAAGTAAAGGTCGACAAATTTACTGGGAGAAATAGTTTCAGTCTATGGCAGATCAAGGTGCGTGCCTTGTTAAAGCAACATGGGCTCTGGGCGCCATTGAACACGAAATCGGTTGCTTCTGAAAGCGCTGAGATGGCCAGTCTCGAAGAAAAGGCACACTCAATAATTCTGTTGCGCCTTGCATATGATATTATTACTGAAATCGCGGAGGAGGATACTGCGTCTGGTTTATGATTGAAGCTTGAAAGTCTCTACATGACAAAGTATTTAACAAATAAGTTGCTTATGATTCAACGTCTGTTTAGTCTGTAAATCCATAAGGGTATTCCTCTTCGAGATCACTTAGATCGGTTAAACATAATTTTATTAGAATTGCATAATATTGATGTTAAAGTTGAAGATCGATGCTGATTTAATTATGTTAATTTTTTTACCATTATCACACGAGAATTTTGTGCAATCGTTTATTGTTGGTAAATATACTATTTCTCTAGAGGTGGTTAGATATTCTCTTCATTCTAGAGAGCTGCACCATAAGATGGTTGATACAGGTAATCAGGTTTTTGGGTTGGTAGCCAACGAGAGTACGGGACATGGAAAGTTGGGTAAAAATAAATCCAAGAAACCAACTCCTAAGATTTTGAAATCTAATGATGTCTGTAATTACTGTAAAGAGAAGGGACACTGGAAATCGGAATGTCCCAAGAAAAAGAAGTAACACGATAAATGGGCGGGTACTGCTGCTATAACTGATGATAATTCTGAAGAAGATATTGCTCTAGTTGTTGCTAACCATACGCATCATTCTGATGTGTTGATTCTTGACTCTAAAGTGTCTTACCATATATTTCTGCGCAAGGAGTGGTTCACAACCTACGAGCAAGTAGACGGTGGAATTTTTTTATGGCTAACAGTTTTGTTTGTAAGACGGTTGAAATAGGCTCGATTAAACTTCGGACACATGATGGTAATTTCTAAATATTGAATGATGTTAGGCATGTCCCACTGATGAAGAAGAATTTGTTATCTCTGAGTATGTTAGACAATAAGGGTTTCAATTTTAAAGGTGAAATTGGAGTTTTACATGTCTGCATGGATTCTGATATGATTCTGTAAGTGTTAAACATGGTACCTTGTATCTTCTTTATGGTTCTACGTTAACATGTTATGTTGCTGTTGGGTCCTATGAGATTAAAAAGGAAAACATGACCAGTTTAAGACACATGAGGCTCGGTCACATGAGTGAAATGGGGATACAAATTCTGTCAAAAGTTGAACTTCTTTCTGGTCATATGGTCACAAGTATTGAGTTTTGTAAACATTATGTTTTTGTAAAGTTACATCGCAACAAGTTTCTTAAAGCAACACATTGAACAAAAGTCACACTTCATTACATCCATGCTGATTGTTGAAGTCCTTCTTGGGTGGAGTCTTTATAAGATCACAAATATTTTGTGTCAATGATTGATGATTTCTTAAGAATGACTTGGGTATTCATCATAAATTATAAAAGTGAAGCCTTTAAGATTTTCAAGCAATGGAAGACGCTAGTGGAGAATCAAAGAAGGAAGAATATTAAGAGGCTGTAAACTTATAATGGCCTGGAATTTTCTCATCTGAGTTTAATGAATTCAGCAAGAATGTGGGGATTTCTAGGCATCACACAGTCAGGGATACACCATAACAGAATGATATAGCAGAACTTATGAATCAGACACTTCCAGAGAGAGCTAGGTGCATGCTCTCTAATGTTGGACTAACTTGAAGATTTTGGGCAGAAGCGGTTAATACAACATGTTATCTGATTAATCGTGGATCTCAAACCGGCATTCATCTCAAAATTTCTATTGAGAAATGGTCTGATAAGTCTGCTGATTACTCCGATTTAAGAGTTTTGGTTATACTATTTATTATCATGTAAATGAGGGTAAATTAGAGCCACGAGCTAAAAAGGGAGTATTTGTATGCTATGTGGATGAGGTTAAAGGTTATAAAATCTGGTTTCCATCTGAAAATAGGATAATATGGAGTAAAAATATAGTATTTGATGAAAATTCTATGTTTAACTCTACTGTGAAGTCTACTGTTATTTCAAAAAGTGATGGTGTTGAGAAACAAGTGGAATAGGGAGTCACTCAAGTTGAGAGTAAACCACAACCAAAAGTTCAACAACCACAGTCAGAATCAGAATCATCAGTTTCATCATTATTAGTAGTGAATCGGCACAGTTTGGCTCTTGATCGATCGAGGAGAGCTAACTATGGATTGCCTCTTAAAAAATATGATTTTGGAGATATGGTGGCATATGCACTACAGGTTGTTGAAGAGGTAAATCCTAGCTCTGAAGAGCCATTCACTGACAAAGAAGCAATTATATATGCCGAGTCTATAAAATGGTTTGCTGTAATGGGAGACGAAATTGAGTCACTTCATAAGAATAAGACTTGGAATTTAGTCAAGCGGCCTTAAGACATTAAGATTGTCACTTGTAAATGGGTCTACAAGAAGAAGGGAGTAGATTATAATGAAATTTTTCACCAGTGGTTAGACACGCTTCCATCAGGGTGCTACTAGCAATAGTTGCACATCAGAATCTGGAGCTTGAACAACTCGACGTGAAGATAACTTTTTTTACATGAAGAGATGGAAGATGAGATATACATGACTCATCCAGATGGTTTTCAGGTTCCTGGTAAAGAAGACTATGTTTGCAAGTTGTTCAAGTCCTCGTATGGACTAAAACAGTCTCCGAGGCAGTGGCGCAAGAAATTTGACAACTATATGATAGGTATTGGCTGCACCAGGAGTCCGTATGATTGATGTATTTATTATAGTAATACAACAAATGGTTCTTTGATCAATCCGACCCTGTATGTGTATGATATATTAATAGCTGCAGAAAGCAAGTCTGATATTTAGAAGTCGAAAGGTCTTCTTAGTGTTGTATTTGAGATGAAAAATTTGGGTGTGGCTCAGAAAATTCTGGGAATGGAGATTTATAGAGATAGAAGCAAAATAAGACTATTCTTTATCATAAAAGGGAATATTCAGAAGATTTTGTCAAGATTTGGCATGTCTACAGCAAAGCTCATAGATACTCCTAGTGCTGCAATTGCACATTTGTCCTTCGCTTATGCACCTAAGTCAACTAATGAGAAGGAGTACATGTCTCGAGTTCCCTATGCTAGTGTAGTAGGAAACTTGCTATATGTAATGGTCTGCACTAGACCCGATCTTACACAATATGTCAGTGTTATTAGTAGGTTTATGGGTGATCCAGGTAATGAGCATTGTAAAGCTGTGAAGACGGTTTTTTGGTACTTAAAAGGTACGTCTGATGTTGATCTCATTTACAAGGTGATATAGAAAGTTTGGTGATAGGGTTTTTAGTCTCTGATTATGCTGGAGATGTTGACAGTAGAATATCTATGACTGGTTATGCTTTCACTCTGGGTGGTTCAATTATCAGTTGAAAAACTACTCTACAACTTATGATGACTTTGTCTACTATAGAATCAGAGTATATGGCATTAACAGATGTCGTAAAAGAAGGAATCTAGTTGATGATCATACTACAGTGTATTATGACAGTCTCACTCCAACCTGTTAACCAATGATCAGGTTCATCATGAGCGGACTAAGCACATAGATGTAAGATATCATTTTTCTGAGAAGTGAGAAGAGAATCAAGGTGAGCAAAGTGGGTACTGCTGATAACCCAGCTGATATGATCACCAAGTCGGTTCCACATAGCAAGTTTCAATATTGTTTGAACTTGCTTAATGTTTGAAGTTGTTTATTGCCCTTTTAGGGCAAAATCTGAGGAAAAAATGTTTTTCTGGAACATCTGGCATTATTATGGTGCATCTGATACATTTATTTTTGTGATAGGATTCAAATCAAGGTGGAGATTTGTTAGAATAAGCATTGAGTCTATTTTAGAGGATCATCTATTTTGTGCCTATTTTTTTGGGCTTTTCTGTAACCGCCTAGAGAGTATTATATAAACTCTCTAGGGCATAATCTAAATATGTAATGCTGTAATCTGTAATGTAATAAAACTTTTCTATTTTGCCTATTTGTGTTCTTTCTTCACTTTAATCATAATTTTTTTTTGCTTCCATTATGACAAAGATAAACTAATTAGGTAAATAAAACCAGTCAATGGGCTCTCCCTCCGCAAGGAATAATACACGCAAACATGAAATTTTATGCTCTTTCGTCGGTCTCTTTTTCATGCAAGTCCTCCCTAGGCTACCGGTCTCAAACTCTTATTATGTATTGTGTTAGTCCCTTAACAATATGACAAGAATTACAGAAGGGGGGTTGAATGGAATTCTTGAAACTTTTTCTTGAAATAAAATGTTCTAACTCAAATATAAATATAAGTGTATTGATTAGCACAATGCGGAATAAAACTTAAGTAAATCAAAATACAAGTAATTAAAAATAAGAGTCTTTAAAAACTTTCTGGTGGATTTGAGTGATTCCACCAGAGATATATATTATATATCGAGAGAACTCTGTGTAATGTTCACAGCTGCTTACAAATGTTGAACTACTGAGAATACAGAGAAATGCTAAGAATTCTGCTTATAAATGTTTCTCTATTGTTGTATCTCATATTCATATTTCTATTTGCTACTTCTTGGTTTATATATATTACCAAGATTACAAAGTCAAAAGACAGAATCATTATAAAAACTATCGTGTCTAATGCTTTGCTACTTTGTTCTCTATTACCCAGTTAATAGGCATCCTCATTTCATTTGCATACACTTCGACGCATATGACTATGCTGTCATTGTCAACTGATATTTGAATTCTTTATCCGTTGAGCAGATGATCATCCGTCGATTTTATGATCATCCATCGATGGCTTCATTGATCATCCGTCGACTGCTATATTGAACATCCGTTGATAGCCATTTGATCATCCGTCGATGGCCTTATTAATCATCCGTCGGTAGCTATTTTGGAACTTGACTTCAATTCATTTATGCAGAATTACAAGACATCATCTATGTACAATTAATCAACCTATCCTGCATATCTAGTTAAAGTCGACATGACTTATATGCTATTACAGAATCTATACAAAGGTGTATGTAGAAATGTGCTACAGACTCATTATTATATAAGATACTCACTCGATGGATAATAAGTCATCATCCGTCGGGACTGTAATGAGTTATCCGTCGGGACTATAATTCTTATCCGTCGAGTGCTACATTATTTCACTAAGTAAAATCTACTAAGGTGTTTTGTTCATGTAATTATCAAGTACACAACATATGCACAACAATCTCCCTCAATTTATGTCTACTGGAATTGTAGCCATAAATTAAGAGATACTTGATGATAACAAAACACCCTAAACATACAGCTTTAAAGAAAAGTAGATAATACTGAAAAGTGCTTCAATTAATCAAAATGTACAAAGTTTAGCTCACAGTCATTTTCAAGATGCTCCTCTAGCCTGAGCAGATTTATCTAGTTCCTTGAAGGTCTGGATCTTCTTTCAAACTTTCTGTTGTTTTCTTCAATCTAATTCTGGAGCTGCCTGTGGAATTCTAGTTCATCAAATTCTGAGAGATTTAGCTTTTCTTGCATTTCCAAAAGAGTCTCATTGCTAGAGATACTCAATTGGTCTTCCAATCTGAAGAATCTTCATACACCTTTGTCATCAATGAACTCCATCAGCCAGTAGGGCCTTAGATGCACTCTTCTCCCTGTATAGGGGATGATTAGAGTCTTTGGGAGTGCATCTTTAGCTCTAACACTCCTTAGTTCTTCAATCTTCTTCAATACCAATCTTCTTGCAGTAATGTTGAACCCAAAGTTCTTCTTGAAGGATGAATAAACTTTAATCAGTACAGCTTGGCTTTCTTGAAGAATCCTATGAAGTGGCCACTGAATCTCCTTTCCTCCTTTGTACTTGAACACTAACCTTTCAGGTAGGTTTCTGTATGCATCAATTCCTCTCACCTCATCTAGTTCATCCAGATAGAGGTCTAGATCAGAAAATTCTTTGATGTCACACAATTACAAGTAGTCTCCCTTATTGACTTTGGGCTGAGCTTTAACTACAAATTTGGATTTGAGAGGTGACAACTTCACTTTCTTGACTGCTCTTGACTTTGTCCTTTTTGGCTTGCTAAGGATTGGTAGATTGAAGTCTGGAATTGGTATGTTCTCCCATTCTATTGGCTCATCCTTGGGCACAATAGGTTCACCATGAATATTCCTGTAGGGATCCACCACCCCTATATCTTCAAATACCACAGAGGGCTTTGATGCTTGAGTTGTAGCTGGTGTGAATTCCTTAGGAAATTGATCTTCCAATTCCTTGTCAACAATATCCAGTTTCCTTTTAGTACTTTTAGCCAATTGCTTCTTTCTTGGAGATTTCTTCTGTTCTTCAACTTGCTTCCTTGATTCAGTAGCTTCAGATGGTTGAGGAAATTTGTTGTGATGAGTATACAATATATATCTTGGCCAAGATAGCAATCTGCTCTCTCTTTTATTTAGCCTTTTTAGCATCTAGAGCAGCCTACTTCTTTTCCTGCTTCAATCTAGCTTTTTCTTCTCTCTTTGCTTGAGCAAATTGAGGGTGTCCAGCCACCACACAAATTTCTTTCCCATTTCTGAAAATCTTAGCAATCCTCCTTTTAGAAACTGAATCAGCTGGATCTTTATAGAAGACAATTGATCTTGACAGAAGCTTCTTCTCATCGGGCTTGGGTGTCTCATACACAGTGTCCAAGGGGTTCTTCAAGGATGATTTTGAGTAGTTTTCCCTTGGTTTAAGAATCATTTCAGCCTTTGGAGACTTGATGCAGGAAGATTGTCCTCTTTCCAGATAGTTCATGCTCATCTCATTCACACTAATTTGCTTGACTTGAGAGTGATGGATGGCTGACTTAACCGGATCCTTGACAAGTTCAAACTTTTTCTGTATCTCCTCATCAATCTTCTCCCAATTGACCAAACTCAACTTTTCTTTCTCAGCAACTTTCAAGTTGGCTGCTGCTGCTTGAATCAGAGCTATACCATCTGTGACTGGTGGCTTTGAGATAGTAATTGAAGGCACAATTACTTTAGTGATTTGTATCTGAAGCTTCTCCCCCTCACTTGGTCCTTTCTCCCCCTTTTTGGTATCATCAAGTTGAGTTGTGGAGGGAGTTTGAGCTGTCACCAGTTTTTGAAGTAGATTAGTCTGTTAGGCTTGATGGAGATGAATGGCAGTCAAAGATGCTTCCATGGCTGACATTCTTGTATCCAAGGCATCTATCTTGGTTGACAGATCAGAATTTTTCCTTATTTGCCTCTTGATGTCAAGCATTGTAGCATCTAGAAGTTTAGAATATATCCTGTCTGAAATAGCCTTCTTCATCTCCTCAATATCACCCTTCATAGAATCCACATCTCTAGCGTGCTGGAGGCCTTGTATTTGCTGAAGTTGCAGGGAGGCAAGATGTGCCTGAAGGAGCTTCTTGGTGCTTGCATTGGTAGTGGTTTGAAGAGCAGTATTTGTCTGATTGATTAACTGGATCAGGGTTGTCTTGAAATAATGCTCATCACAGTTCTTTGAGAATGCCCATGATGGCATACCTGACCTTGAGCTTGAGCCTACTACTCCCCCTATGTCCATTGCTTCATCTTCACTATTTCCACTCCCATCTCCAAAGAAATCAGTTGAACCCCCAGTCTCATAGTCCACATCACCAGCTGTAGAAGGCAAAGCTGTGATGGCATCCTTAGCCCTTTGCATAGACTGGGTGGTATTCACCAGATTGAGTATCCTTTCTGCATTGTCATTGCCTTATTCAGCTAGAATTTGATAAGCCGTAACATGGTGAGTAAATGCCTCAGCATCAAGGGAAGTAGAATCTATAACAGCTTTAGGATGCTGAGATAGTCCTTCCCTGTCTGCATCCTGGACATTCATTGACTCACTAGCAATGACATCCATCCTTATTGCTCTAGTACCTGCATTTCTCTCATTTTCTCTCTTTTGTTGCATCAGGATCTCACCCTGACTCCCCACCCTCACACCCTCACCTTCACCTACTAAGGTAGAACTCCTCTCACTCCCTTTTGCCAATCCTGAAGAAATGAATTGCAGATTTTCACTCATTTCCTCTCCTTTTTCCTGGAAGCAACCTAGACTCTCACTCAAAACACTCTTCTCTCTCAATCCTAAGAGTGACTGTACAACCACTAAATCTTCTGCACTTGAAAGAATTGAAGTTTGAAGTTGTGCAGAGATACCTGATGGATGAGTGATATCCATCGAGTGAGTGGTTTTGTTATCCGATGGATAACTGCTGTTAGGCTTATCCGTCGGGATACAATCACTACTTGACGGATGAGCAATATCCCTCGAGAGAGTAGAAATGAATGAGCTGGGAATAGAAACTATTGTTGACTCTGTGCTGATTGAAGATATTTTAGGCACAGATGACACAATAGTTCCTGAAAGGATTGGCAAGTGAGCCAATAAATCATCTAAAAGATGATGCTCACTTGCACTAGATTTTGGCTTCCCCAACAGAGTTAAAGAAGGGGAATCAGGAATTGATGTGTGTATCATATCCACATCCAGAGAATTTGTTGGTGAGTTTGGTGTTTGAGGTGCTTCTATAACTAGAGATTTTGGCTGTGACTCCACATTTATTGGAGCCACATCAAGCTGAATTTGTGAAGGTGCAGTGACTGTGTCTTTAGCACCAGTTTACACAGTGTGTGTGCCCTGTGCATCCCCAGAGGTTTTTGATTTCTTCTTTCTTGCATAAGTTTGGGGGTGAGCTTGTGTCCCTAACCCTCTTGGCATGTGCTCTTGGTTGAGAGCTTTGTTCAATAGCTACATCCTTTTGAGAGGATGCAGCTAGAAATGAGCTTTTGTCCTTTTTAAGCACTGCAGTTTGTTGGGAAACTGCAGTGTGGCTAGGCTGGGATTCACTCAACTCTCCAACCTTATTCTTAGGGTTTCTTTTATGTTCACCCCTTCCCTCACCTAACTTACCCTCCTTCACACTCCCCTATTTGGTTTTAGTAGATTTTTCAACTGGCATCTTTTGGGAGATACCAGAGGGGGCTTTCTTTGATTTGGATTTTGAAATAATAGTAGGTTTGGCAGCTTTGGTAGGCAACTGTTTGGTCATTGGCACAGTTGCCATAGCTACTCTTGAACTCAAAGAAATGGTGGAGGTTGGAATAGTTGTAGGGATGGATGAACTTACCTCACTTACCTGAGGTGCTTGCATTACAGGAAAGTAGAACATTGGCACATCCTTGTAATGATTGGCCCTGTTCAAATCTGCAATGAGCCTTCTCTCTTGAACCCAACAATCCAGTTTGTTGTTAGGGTTCTCAAGCACAATCTCTTCACAGAGGTGGTTAGCTAATAACATAAGAAATCTAGCATAATACACATTTTTACCTCTTTTATTTAACTCCCCTAATTTAAAACCTAACTCAAACAAGACAAGGTCACTGAAATTATAAAATTTATCTATAACTAGCATGTATAGCATGTTAAGCATGGAAATATTCACTGAATCAAAATTACTGATTTTTCCTGAGAAAACCTTTGTAACTACATCATACAAGAAACTCCACTCTTTCCTAAGACCCATTCTTCTAATATCACTCAGTTTAGATGTAGGTAGTGCATAGTGCATGGAATTGAGCATATTGATTATATCAGTGTCAGTGTGTGGTGAAGTCACATTGTTATCAGGAATTTTAAAACATGCTTTTATCACATCACTATTTATACAGAATTCTTTACCTTTGATGGTTAGAGTGATGGTCTTATCTATAGAGTTATAGGTAGCAGTGGTCCACATCTCTTCAACAACTTCACAAAAGATTGTGGGTGATTCCAGCATGGCATAATTGAGCTTGCAATTCTTCACAAAGTCCATCATCTTGTGATAGTCATCCGATTGCTGAATACCCTTGTTCACTAATGCAGTGAAATTATTCTTCTCATAAATGAACCCAGTTTGAGACATAATCTTTACAACCGGTGCCATTGTTAAAGAATAAGAGCTTGAAGAAGGAGAGTAAGTGCTTTGAGAGAGAATGAAATTAGAGCAGTTGAATTAAGAATGATAAAAGAAAAACAATTGCAATGAAATAAGCTTTTATACTATCTCAAAAATAACTGATAAAAATAATAAAGTAAAATAAGGTAACCAATAGAAATTGCCTAAAATAGCCGTTTAAAAAAATAAACTGTAAAAATTCCCCCCATTATCCGTCGTGTTATGCTTACAAACTGTAAGTATACTCGATGGATAATGTACAGGGAATTAACGGCTGAGATTAAGACAATTCGACGGATGAGGATAAACTGTTATCCGTCGACACATAAAATATTCCAGAAAAGTAATTGATTTTTATTAGCAAATTGTATTACGACGGATGACCAAACTCGATGGATAAGGGTTATCCATCGAGATGTAAATTTTGACTTAGCCAAAATTTCATCCAAGACTGAAAAATCAATTAAATTTCTGGCTGCATTCCAACTTGCAAATTAACTCAGATGGATTTAAGAGTAATTAAGCATACCTAACTCACTTACCAACCTTGAAAAAGTGGATTCATCCAGTGGCTTGGTAAAGATATCTACAAGCTGCTTCTCACTGGGAACAAAATGTAGTTCCACAGTACCATTCATTACATGTTCCCTTATGAAAAGGTACTTGATAATGTTGTACTGGATTTTCAGTGATGGCAATTGCACTTGTGTTATCACATAAAATAGGAATACTCTCAACTTGCAAACCATAGTCTAGCAATTGATTTCTCATCCATAAAATTTGTGCACAGTAACTGCCAGCAGCAATATATTCAGCTTCAGCTGTAGAAGTAGAAACTAAATTTTGCTTTTTACTGAACCAGGACACAAAATTGTTTCCTAGAAATTGACAGGTTCCTATTGTACTCTTTTTATCAATTATACAACCTGCATAATCTGCATCTGAATAACCAGTTAGATTAAAACCAGAATCTTTAGGGTACCAAATGCCAAGGTTTGGTGTTCCCTTGAGATATCTGAAAATTCTCTTAATAGCTATTAAGTGAGATTCTCTAGGATCAGCCTGAAATCTAGCACATAAACATGTAACAAACATTATATCTGGCCTACTAGCTGTTAAGTACAGAAGTGAGCCAACCATGCCTCTATAACTTGAAATATCCACAGACTTTTCAGTAGTGTTTAATTCAAGCTTAGTTGCAGTGGCCATGGGAGTTTTTGCAGATGTGCAATCCATTAGATCAAACTTCCTTAAAAGATCAAAAATATATTTAGTTTGACTAATGAATATTCCATCACTAACTTGCTTAACTTGTAAGCCAAGAAAGTAAGTTAGTTCTCCCATCATACTCATTTCATACTTACTTTGCATCAATTTGACAAACTTTTTGCAAAGTTTCTCATCTGTAGAGCCAAAAATAATATCATCTACATAAATTTGAACAAGTATACTAGAGCCATTAACATTTCTGAAAAATAAAGTTTTATCTACAGTACCTCTTATGAAGTGATTTTCCAAAAGGAACTTTGATAAAGTGTCATATCAGGCTCTAGGTGCTTGCTTCAGTCCATAAAGTGCTTTCAAAAGATAATAG
This sequence comes from Apium graveolens, assembly GCF_009905375.1. Classification (NCBI taxonomy): domain Eukaryota; kingdom Viridiplantae; phylum Streptophyta; class Magnoliopsida; order Apiales; family Apiaceae; genus Apium; species Apium graveolens. The sequence continues at coordinate 282,735,896 of NC_133655.1, forward strand.
ACATGTTCTGGAAAATTTGGATCTTAAAAACCAGGAGGTTGACTGACATAAACTTCTTCCTCCAAATCTCCATTCAGAAAGGTACTTTTGACATCCATTTGATAGACTTTGAAATTGGCATGGGTTGCATAGGCTAAGAAGATTCTGATGGCTTCAAGTCTTGCAACATGAGCAAATGTTTCATCAAAATCTATTCCTTCTTGCTGACAATAGCCCTTAACAACCAATCTAGCTTTGTTCCTGACAACTATGCTATTTTCATCCATCTTGTTTCTGAATACCCACTTGGTGTCTATTGGATTCTTTCCTTTAGGCTCGGGCACCAGCTTCCATACATTATTCCTTTCAAATTGGTTTAGCTCCTCCTGCATAGCTAAAATCCAATCTGGATCCAACAAAGCTTCTTCTACCTTCTTTGGTTCTTCCTTGGAAAGAAAGCTGCTGTAAAGACATTCTTCCCGGGTTGCTCTTCTTGTTTGAACTCTAGAAGATGCATCACCAATGATAAGCTCAAAGGGGTGATCTTTTGTCCATTTCCTTTGTTGAGGTAGATTAGCTCTAGATGAAAAGACCTCATTGTTGTCTTGATGTGTGATTGAGTTTTGATTGTTAGAAACTCCCCCTGAGTTTATAGATCTTTGATTTGAGAAAGGAGAACTTTCTATAGGTGATCTATCTTGACTTCCTGCTCCTTTTGATAACCCGACGGATGGTGAATTTTGAGCACCGACAGATGAAGCTGGTTGTCTCCCGACGGATAACGCAGATTGCCTTCCGACGGATGAAGCATTATACAACTCGATAGATGTTGAGTTCTGTGCTTCATTGGTGGTAGATTTACCTGCATTATCTTTAGATATATTCCTTGATCACTTTTATCATCACTGTCATCACTAACCATCTCCACATTGTCGAATTTGAGGCTCTCATGGTAATCTCCATCTTTCAGTCCTTCAATTTTTTTATCATTAAACACAATATGTATTGATTCCACAACAATGTTGGTTCTCAGATTGTAGACTCTATATGATTTACCAACAGCATATCCAACAAAAATTCCTTCATCTGCTTTATCATCAAACTTCCCATTTTGATCAGTTTGATTTCTCAGAATATAGCATTTGCAGCCAAAGATATGAAGAAAGTTTAGAGTTGGCTTCTTATTCTTGAACAATTGATAGGGAGTTATGCATCTTGCTTGATCAACCAAAGAAATATTCTGAGTGTAACATGCAGTATTTACAGCTTCAGCCCAGAAATATGTTGGTAATTTAGATTCTTCAAACATTGTCCTTGTAGCTTCAATAAGTGATATGTTCTTCCTTTCCACTACTCCATTTTGTTGTGGAGTCCTTGCTGCTGAAAACTCATGCAGAATCCCATTTTCCTCACAAAATGCTCTCATGACAGAGTTCTTGAACTCAGTTCCATTGTCACTCCTGATTCTTCTAACCTTGAAATCAGGATGATTATTGACTTGCCTTATGTGATTGATGATGATTTCACTAGCCTCATCTTTAGACTTTAGGAAATATGTCCAAGAGAACTTTGAGAAATCATCTACAATTACTAGGCAAAATCTTTTCCTTGAGATTGACAATACATTGACTAGTCCAAACAAATCCATGTGAAGCAGTTGCAAAGGTTCTTCAATTATTGAATCAAGTTTCTTCCTGAATGATGCTTTGATCTGATTCCCTTTTTAGCAGGCATCACACAGTCCATCCTTAGAAAACTCCACTAGAGGAATGTCTCTGACCAGTTCTTTCTTTACTAGCTCATTCATGGTCTTGAAGTTTAAATGGGATAGCTTCTTGTGCCATAGCCAACTTTCATCCCCACTAGCTTTACTGAGAAGACAAGTTATAGATTCTGCATTAGATGAGTTGAAATCATCTAGGTACACATTTATTTTTCTCACACCAGTGAGAACCACTTTGCTGCTTCTTTTATTAATCACAACACAGGCTTCTGAGTTGAAGATTACTGAATTGCCTTTATCACAAAGCTGGCTGATACTCAACAGATTGTGTTTAAGACCTTCCACTAAAGCAACCTCCTCAATGATGACATTGTCCTTTGAAATCAAGCCATATCCCATAGTATAACCTTTACTGTCATCTCCAAAAGTAATACTTGGGCCGGCTCTCTCCTTAAACTCTGTGAGCAGGGTAGAATCACCAGTCATGTATCTTGAACAACCACTATCTAAGTACCAAAGATTCTTTCTGTTTCCCTGCACACATCAAAATCAAATCAAGTTGATTTTGGTACCTAAGTTTCCTTGGGTCCTGCCTTGTTAGCTTTCCTTTTCTGTTTCTTAGGCTTTATTTCACTTGACTTGGGAATTTCAGATTCATCCTTAGTCATTTGATTTGGTCCTTTGAAACCATCCATTGCAATAGAATTATCATGCATATTATGACTAAGAAGAAATGGCATGCTATGGGTAAACATGTTATTCCAGTAAGGCATGCTAAATGGCATTTGTGGCATACTATATGCAGCATAATAAGGATTAGGTGCAAATGGCATATTAGCAAACTGTGCATTCATGTTCTGTGTAGACATAGCATTAACAGACATAGGAGGCATGTCATTCATGTTAGGAAATTGAGGTTGCACAGACATGGAAGTAGGCATGGCAGATTTGCAATTAACAGACAGATGATTTACACTACCACACTTGACACAGATTTTTCTAGGAGCATATTTATCAAGTGTGTAGTTATTGTGTTATTAATCCCTACTTTACCATTCCTATTGTTTTTCCTTTTAGTCTCTGTTTTTACCTCAATCTTTTCAAGTCTGTCACTTAATTGTTTGACAGTCATATGACCAACATTAGCCTTTTTCCCTTTCTTAACTTGACTCCACTCTCCTGAAACAAAGTTCTTGGAAACAGACCCATACTTCTCATTCAGCTTAACTAGTTTGGCTTTACTGATGGGTTTGCTCACAGCCGACGGATGATGATTTTCATCAATCGATGGATAACACTTTTTGTTATCCGACGGATGATCCTCATCATCCGTCGAGTCTACATGTGTTAGCAGACCATCTACCAAATTAGATTCTAGTTTCTCTTTGTTCTTTTTCCAGGCTTCATCACAGAAGGACTCGATTCCTTGAACTTTGGTGATTTGAGCATGGACATCCCTGTATGTTTTCCATGCCTTAATCACCTCTTGTTCACGCTCGAGCTGCTTCTTCAAAATTTCTTCCTTTTTCAAGGACTCAGTTAATTCCTCCTTAGCAATCTTACACTCAATTCTTAATTTCTGAAAATCAATAAATTGAGACTCAAGCACATTATTCCTCTCACTCAAAAATAAATTATTTTCTTTAATTTTAGCATTTTCTTTAGTAAGAGACTTAAGTGTAACACGCAAATGATATAACTCTATAGACATATCATTAATGGCATCATTACACTCAGCTTTAGATAAATGTGCAAGGTTTGTAGTAATTACCTGATTGCTTGAGGAACTTATCTCTGTCTCATCAGACTTGGCCATTAGGGCTAGATTTACATAGCTGATATCTTCATCTTCATCCAGACCATCTGCTGCCCAGTCATTTTCTTGTGTAATAAAAGCCCTTTCCTCTTGCTTGAGTACACTCACTGGCAAAATGCCCTGCCAAGCCACATTTGAAACATTTGAATTTTGATTTATCCGCCATGTTCCTATTTGGCTTGGCTGCTCCAAAGTTCTTTTTGAACTTGAGTTTGGCAAATCTCCTGGAAAGAAATGCTAGGTGCTCATCAATGTCCTCCATGTCATCCTGGCTCAAAGAATCTCCACTTTCTACTACAAGCCCCTTGCCCTTGTTCTCACAGACCCTTGAAGTTGATTCAACAGTTTCCATCTTCACTTCCTTCTCCTTTTCCAACTCAGCAACTAGTGCAATGGGTCCTCCTTTCATCTTTCCTCTCTCCATTCTTTCATCCTGCTCTATTTCAAGCTCACAGGTTTTCAGGATGCCATACAGTCTCTCCAAGGTAAACTCCTTATAATCCTGTGAGTTTCTTAATGAGACTGTCATTGGTTTCCATTCCTTTGGAAGAGATCTAAGAAATTTCAGATTGGAGTCTTTTGTCTGATAGACCCTTCCATGCAACTTAAGAGCATTTAGTAGTTTTTGGAACCTACTGAAAATGTCAATGAGTGACTCACTTTCTTCATTATGAAAATGCTCATATTGCTGAATCAGGAGCTGCATCTTGTTTTTTCTAACTTGCTCGGTGCCATCACAGATGATCTGTATTGTATCCCAAACTTCCTTGGCAGTTTTGCAGTTGATAATGTTGTCAAACATATCTCCATCAACTCCATTAAACAGGAATTCATGGCCTTTTTATCCTTCTTGACTTGTTCAATATCAGGATCAGACCATTCATGTCTTGGCTTGGGGACTGATGGCTCATTTCCTGTTGCAGCTCTCATTGGAACATGAGGGCCTCTTCCTATGCAGTCTACATAGGCCTCATCTTGAGAAAGCATATGAAGATGCATCATTACTTTCCAATGATGGTAATTATCTTTATCCAAAAAAGGAATCTTGACTCCAACATCCTTCTTGTTCATCTTGCAGAATTGTTTTGATCTTTAAACTCTTTGTAAGTTAAGAGCTTGCTCTGATACCAATTGTTAGTCCCTGTTAGGTCCCAATGTGTTTGTAGAAGGGGGGTTGAATACAAACTATATCGAATAATCGAATTAAGTGCAGAATAAAAATTGAAACAAAATTCAAGTTAAATAATATATTATTAAACTTGAAAGGTGTTACAACAACGGTATCGATTACAAAGAATTTATCTCAAATTAATTATCACAAATCTAGAATAAATTCGACATGAACTTTTTCTATTTTTGTAATAAAAAGATTCAAATGCTAAACGCAATTTGAGATTAAGTTCTAGGGATTATGATTCGCTAGATAGTTACACAAGAACAAGAGAATGATTTCTAGTGGTTTGGATTTAACTTTTACTAACTAGAAATTGTTGATCTTGAATTTGCAGTTGAAGGATGAAATGTTTTCTGTTCTGCTTTCTTTTTGTTCTTGGTTTGTTGAAGTCTGTTCTGTGTTTTGATGATTGTCTGCTGCTTCTGTCTTTAAGTTTTAATCAACAGAACTGAAATGAACTGGCATGACAATTAGCATGACAATCACTTGTACTAGGAAGATAATCGGTATGACTATCTATTGTACTAGCATGACAATCTGATTGAATTAGCAAGACAATCCTCCTTCTAGTAGAACTTTCGGTATGACAATCGAATGAACTAGTATGACTTTCGGCAAGACTATTGAATGAACTGGTATGACTTTCGGTATGACAATTGATTGTCATACCAGTTCAAATAGTTGTCTTACTGAATTAAAACTGATTTTAATTCAATTATAATTCAGAAAATTCTTAATATTAATTCAGAATAAATTGATCAATTAATTCAATTATTCAATAAATTAATCTTTGCAGATTTAATTTATTTTCTTAATTAAATTATATGACTTAATTAATTAATAGAGAATTAATACTACTCTTGAACTGCAACCATTCTTCTGAAAATCTTCTGATAATCACTGTCAATTATAAATCAATTTCACCACTTCAATATTGACACTCGATGTACTGTCTGGTTCATGAGTGACTAACTTTCATGACGTTTCTTCATGTCTTGACTTTGATAACTTGATTTTCTTCAGATTAAATCCCTGTAATTCTCTGATACCCTGACGAGATCTTTGTCACTTGATTAAATCCACAACCTAGATTTATATCACTGAGGCTTGATCAATTTCTTGAACTTCTTCCAGTGAATTAATTCCTCAAGTCTGTAGATGAACCTTGTTTCTGAATCCTTTGACGGATGTTACTTTGTGAGATCTCTTTGACGGTAGATCCACTATTTACTTGTTACATTCTTATTTGATTTGAGTTAAATCCTCAAATAAACAAATAGGCTATGACATATGCCTTTCAATCTCCCCCTATTTGTTTGTTAGACAATAACAACAAATACCTAGAGGATAACTCAACTAACAAATAAGAAAAAGATGTAATCAGAAATGCAAAGTAAATAGCAGAAAAGTTCTGGATAACATTTAACATTTTCCAGATTCCAAATAGATATTCCTCTAGACTGAACATATCTTCAAGTAGTTTCATCTTCTTTTGCACAACCACATTTCCTGCTGAGAAGCGCATATCTTTCTTGCTTCTCCCCCTATGAGAATCAACTGCTTAAAGAAGATCACCTTCATTTACCACATCTCCCGTACAATAGGATCCGCAGATAAAAACCAATGGTACTCCCCTTTTGGAAAAAAGCTTCTTCCCTTACTAGAAAATCACCTTGTGTTTACCACCTCTCCTGTACAATAGGATCCGTAGTTACAAACAACATGGTGTGGTGTAGTGTACATATGTAGGATCTTTTTCTTCCTCCCTGCTCTTTCTCCCCCTTAGTTGAGGAATCCTCCAAACTATTACTTAAGCTTTTATCTCCCCCTTAGAGAAGGAATGTATGCCGTTGTCTGAAGGAGTTCTCATATTCCACTTGGTTGGAAAAGAAATAACAAGTAGTTTCTCTTTCTTCCTCACTGTGAGTGTGTGATTCTCTTTAGTGTACCTCCCATGTATTTCACTCTTCTCTCCACTCGTGTTTACACTCATTCTCACAAGTGTATCACTCCTCTCATAGCTTCAAAATTCAGCTGTACCTGCAAGGAAAATCACCTTAGTCATCCTTAAGGAGGTCACATGTGGTGCAATGGGAGTTCGCAAATCCCCATTCTTGTTAAACTCGTCAGATGAATCTGAGTCATAATCTACAAGTTGTTTCCCTTTTAGGATTCCAGATTTGAATTCTGGGAAGGTAAACAATGATCCAACGAATTTAGCATAAAGATCAAAGTTCCCTTCTAATGTCTGTGAAGACATTTCCTTGTGACTCATCAGGTAATATCTGAATCATTGTCAACAAGTTGCCGATCTGCGCCTATGTCAGATCCACTATCCGCAGATGCATCCGGGGGATTTAAGCCTGGAGAGGTAGACACTGACCACTGACATATGGCTTTTGGATCAGTATCCTCTCCTAACACCTATAAAGGCAATTGGTCCATTAAAGAACCTTGAACAATCGAATCTGACCTTAAAATGGTCGAAACTCTTGTTTCCGTCAACTCATCCTTTGTGTGTGTAACCTTCCCTTGTGCATCAAGAATTGTTTATGTTTGAGGCGGTGACACTACAACGGATACCCTGGCCGATAGGCAAATTTCAATAGACACACCCTGTTGAGAGAATGAATCTAGTAACTGTTTTTATGCCTTTTCAGCCATTACATCTTTTTGAGAAGATGTATGGGGGCTAGCAGTTGTCTCGGTTTAAATACTACTCATCTATGTAGGAGACAAAGCTGCTGGGTTGATTTCAGAACCTTCCTTATGTGGTGCACTAAGGCACTATCTCCCTCAGGCTCATTCATACTTCATTTTAGTGGTAAGAGAGTGTTGGTTGGTTCTGTTTTTGTGTTTGTCTTTACAGTCTGGGATAGAAGTTGTGGGTTTTCAACCTTATGACTGTCAATGATAGAAAGCCATTGGAGGCTGAACCTGTATCACAGAACATATGTCAATATATATAAAATGTACTTAAGATCTTTAAGGAATGAAAATTATACATTTAATCTTTTGAGAGAAATGATGTACAATAGTGATTTCAAAAGATTTTAATGAAATAAGAAATCACTAATGTAGAAAGAAGTTTGATTTTCTCCTAAAACTCACTGCACATATAAAATAATATGTTTGTGCCTAGTAATAAGAGAGCTATTAATATGACGACTCTACTAGTTTATATTAAACTGTAACTTCAGTTAGAGTGCCATACCATGTTCATGACGATTGCTTGAGTAGTACACTAGTTCATACCAACCTGAAGTGAGATTGTGAAGAAGAGATTGCATAGTCCAATAGACCTGCAACTGCAAAGTCCATGAACTGTGGTGCACTGACTTCCTCTTTTGACTCACCAACCAGGAGTACACTTGTACACATCTTACTAGAGTCCAATTCCAAGTGTAATGTGCATCAGGTGCAATGATAACATTTCCAACTTGCAAACAACCATATCCCTCAGTTAAACCTTTGTTGTTATCTCCAAAGGTAACCAGTGGGCCAGCTTTCTCAACCACATTTGATAGCAGGGCTCTATCTCCGGTCATATGTCTTAATGATCCATTGTCAAGAATCCAAACTACCGGTTCCACCTGTTTACTGCCCTGCACTATAAATGGATTAGACCTTCTTCGGAACCCAAACTTGGTTGGGTCCGACATACTTGTAGAATTGGCCTTTATCAGGCAAAACAACATTTTTAACTTTTATATTTTCAACTTTCTCACTGACTGAACATTTGACCTTGTAAACTGCCTTAACAAATTTCTGTTTAGGCTTAGGCACAAATGTCTCTTTTCTAGCCTTAGAAGGACTAGCAGTCTTAGACCTATCATGCTTCTAATTATTCACATGCTGACGAGGAGTAGTCTTATCACTAGAAATATGCTTACCATTAAAATAAGCATACATCAAATTAAAAGCACAAGACATACAATTAGCAACACCACATGCTTTATGAGAGGGATTAACAGCAGGCAATTTATGCATGGTAGACATGGCATTTTTGCTATCCAACTCATGTGTGTCTGAGTTAGTCTCAGTTACTTTCACAACTTTGACTGGAACTTTCGACACACTTGACTTGGAAACAACCTTCTTATTAGCATGATCTTCAGCACGTATTTCTTCTTGAATAATAGAGGAGGTCGTATTAAATGGTTCAACAATTGATGCCTTATAGAGGGGTTTATCAACACCCTTAAGCACATGTGGTACTTCCCTACCTTTAGCACATACATGAGGAGGGGAGATCATGCCTAATTCTCCAATAGCAGTATTATAATCATAACCTATACCAGATGTTTGATTAACAACTTGCTTACTGTAGAACTCTTTAGCCTTTGAACAAGAATTGAAGTATGCTTTAACTTTAGTCTCAAGACCGGTGATCTTTTCTTTGAGAATAGTTTCGAGTTGTTTATAACAGTTAACTCTATTCTCTAGAAAAGATACTTGTTATTTTAACTTGTCTTGATTAATGTGCACAAGTCTTAATTCATTGACCTCTTTCTCAAGGTCTTTGATATGTTGACTTAACAGTTCATTATCACGACGAGCACAATCTAAGGAACCTCCTAGATGATAAACTAATTCAGCATCAGTAAATTTTACCTCTTTTCTTGATGATGAAGCTTTTCCATCAATAGCCATAAGAGCAAGATTCTCATCTTCTTCATCTTCACTATCAGCATCATCCCAGCTTCTTCCCTTTGCCAGATAAACCCTTTCAGAGTTACTCTTTTGATTTGAATCATAAGAGTTCTTCCTTACTTGCTTTGGCTTCCTGCATTCTGCGGCAAAGTGTCCCAACTCATTGCAGTTATAGCATCTAATGGTGCTCCGATCAACCATCCATGTTTTGTATCCACCACTACTGGTGTTAGAGGATGAAGATCCACCTGTCTGGTATCTGTTGTAGTTGGACTTGTACTTGAACTTGGGATTTCTCTTGAATCTGACATTGGAGAATCTCTTGACAATTTGGGCCATTGACTCATCTTCCAATTTCTCCAGCTCTTCCAAGGAGTAAAAATCATCACTGGATTGATTTGTAGTAGGAGGATCATATTCTGCTACTAATACATTTTCCTCAGCCTTGGAATACTGTACCATTCTCTCTGACTGTTGAGATTGTTGTTGTTGTTGTTGTTGTTGACCTTCAGCTACTAGAGCAGTAGATGTGTTGACCACTCTATCTTTCCCGTAGACTTCCTTCTGCTGAATCTGCTCCAACTCATAGGTTTTTAACACACCATAGAGTCTATCCAAAGAAATCTCACTCAGATCTCTAGTTTCTCTTATGACAGTGATTCTATGTTCAAGATGAGTTGGCAGTGTTAAAAGGAACTTTTTGTTGATCTCCCTGATTGAATAATATTTACCATTCATGTTCAGGTTGTTGATCAAAGCATTGTACCTCTCGAACACTTCAGTAATTCCTTCTCCTGGATTGGATTTAAAATGTTCATACTCAGAGGTTAGGATCTCTAACTTGTTCTCCCTAACTTCCTCTGTACCTTCGTTAATCACCTCAATAATTTCCCAGATGTGTTTGGAATTTTTACAGTTCATCACATGTCTGTTCATCAAGGGATCGAGGGAATCAACTAAAATTAACTGAAGGCTGACATCCAATGAGGCTTCTTCTTTTTCAGCAGGGGTAAAATCCTCAGGCTCTTTTGCGTAGGTTCTAGCTTTGGTAATTACAACATTATCTTCTATCACCTCTGGTTCAATAACCATCGGAGTTTTTGGACCCTTCTTTAACAAGTTCAGATATTTGGGATTTGCAACTTGTAAAAACAAGAGCATCTTCTTCTTCCACATGATATAATTTTATTTATCAAATAGTGGAATTTTAACGGTTCCAACTTTTTGTGAAGTCATTATGAATTTTTGAATGAATAAAAATTCAAGGAGTTGAAAAATCACAAAAGTCTATGATCTTGATTTGTTCGTTAATCTAAAGGCTCTGATACCAATTGTTAGGTCCCAATGTGCTTGTAGAGGGTGGGTTGAATACAAACTATACCGAATAATCGAATATAGTGCGGAATAAAAATTGAAACAAAATTCAAGTTAAATAAAATATTATTAAACTTGAAAGGTGTTACAACAACGGTATCGATTACAAGGAATTAATCTCAAATTAATTATCATAAATCTAGAATAAATTCGACATGAACTTTTTCTATTTTTGCAATAAAAAGATTCAAATGCTAAACGCAATTTGAGATTAAGTTCTAGGGATTATGATCCGCTAGATAGTTACACAAGAACAAGAGAATGATTTCTAGTGGTTTGGATTTAACTTTTACTAACTAGAAATTGTTGATCTTGAATTTGCAGTTGAAGGATGAAATGTTTTCTGCTCTGCTTTTCTTTTTGTTCTTGGTTTGTTGAAGTCTGTTCTGTATTTTGATGATTGTCTGCTGCTTCTGTCTTTAAGTTTTAATCAACAGAACTGAAATGAACTGGCATGATAATCGGCATGACAATCACTTGTACTAGGAAGACAATCGGTATGACTATCTATTGTACTAGCATTACAATCTGATTGAACTAGCAAGACAATTCTCCTTCTAGTAGACTTTTAGTATGACAATCGAATGAACTAGTATGACTTTCGGCAAGACTATTGAATGAACTGGTATGACTTTCGGCAAGACTATTGAATGAACTGGTATGACTTTCGGTATGACAATTGATTGTCATACCAGTTCAAATAATTGTCTTGCTGAATTAAAACTGATTTTAATTCAATTATAATTCAGAAAATTCTTAATATTAATTCAGAATTAATTGATCAATTAATTCAATTAATCAATAAATTAATCTTTGCAGATTTAATTTATTTTCTTAATTAAATTATATGACTTAATTAATTAATAGAGAATTAATACTACTCTTGAACTACAACCATTCTTCTGAAAATCTTCTGATAATCACTGTCAATTATGAAACAATTCCACCACTTCAATGTTGACACTCGATGTACTGTCTGGTTCATGAATGACTAACTTTCGTGACGTTTCTTCATGTCTTGACTTTGATAACTTGATTTTCTTCAGATTAAATCCATGTAATTCTCTGATACCCTGACGAGATCTCTGTCACTTGATTAAATCCACAACCTTGGTTTATATCACCGAGGATTGATCAATTTCTTGAACTTCTTCCAGTGAATTAATTCCTCAAGTCTGTAGATGAACCTTGTTTCTGAATCCTTTGACGGATGTTACTTTCTGAGATATCTTTGACGGTAGATCCACTATTTACTTGTTACATTCTTATTTGAGTTGAGTTAAATCCTCGAATAAATAAATAGGCTATGACATATGCCTTTCAGTCCCTTAACAATATGACAAGAATTACAGAAGGGGGGTTGAATGGAATATTTGAAACTTTTTCTTGAAATAAAATGTTTTAACTCAAATATAAATATAAGTGTATTGATTAGCACAATGCGGAATAAAACTTAAGTGAATCAAAACACAAGTAATTAAAAACAAGAGTCTTTAAAAACTTTCTGGTGGATTTGAGTGATTCCACTAGAGATATATATTATAGATCGAGAGAACTCTGTGTAATGTTCATAGCTGCTTACAAATGTTGAACTACTGAGAATACAGAGAAATGCTAAGAATTCTGCTTACAAATATTTCTCTATTGTTGTATCTCAGATTCATATTTCTATTTGCTACTTCTTGGTTTATATATATTACCAAGATTACAAAGTCAAAAGACAGAATCATTATAAAAACTATCGGGTCTAATGCTTTGCAACTTTGTTCTCTATTACCCAGTTAATAGGCTTCCTCATTTCATTTGCATACACTTCGACGCTTGTGACTATGCTGTCACTGTCAACTGTTATTTGAATTCTTTATCCGTTGAGTACATGATCATCCGTCGATTTTATGATCATCCGTTGATGGCTTCATTGATCATCCGTCGACTGCTATATTGAAAATCCGTTGATAGCCATTTGATCATCCGTCGATGGCTTTGTTAATTATCCGTCGGTAGCTATTTTGGCACTTGACTTCAATTCATTTATGCAGAATTACAAGACATCATCTATGTACAATTAATCAACCTATTCTGCATATCTAGTTAAAGTCTACATGACTTATATGCTACTACAGAATCTATACAAAGGTGTATGTAGAAATGTGCTACAGACTCATTATTACATAAGCTACTCACTCGATGGATAATAAGTCATCATCCGTCGGGACTGTAATGAATTATCCGTCGGGACTATAATTCTTATCCATCGAGTGCTACATTATTTCACCAAGTAAAATCTACTAAGGTGTTTTGTTCATGTAATCATCAAGTACACAACATATGCACAACATACTGCATAAGTAAAGAGTTTACTAGAAAGACTCTACGGTCTAATTAATGCGTACATTCGAGAAAGTTTGTGTTGTCCAATCTGCGAAACTAAGCAATAAAATAATCGTATTTCTGTGTGAATAACAGATTGATGTAAATAAATGGTGAACAAAATAAATAAATAACGAGAAAATAAGAACTAAAAACCCGAGTACAGTACGTGACTGCCTCCTTAAAGTGTACACGCAACATTCCAATTATAAACAAGAAATTATCACTTGTTGCGACTATCCATATGATTGGAGCACACATTCCAAGTATCACTTGTTGCGGATACACAATATTTGCGTACTCAAGTATGACTCAAACATGACTTTAAAAATGTGGGGCTAAAACCCACGTTTTCCAACAATCTGAATTCTCATGTTTCATGATAACTTGCACTTCATGATGAGTCACAACCCCTATAACAACCAAACATAATTTTGTATTTTCCGGCTAGGTCTGTTTACGAATAGAGTTGTTCGCAAACAAACTCGAGCACGGCTCGGTAAAAACTCGGTTCAACTCGGTTTGTTAAGAATTCGAGCTCGAACTCGAATACAAAAATGTGTTTTAACAAAAACGAGCTCGAGCTGAGTTTTTGTATGTTCGGCTAGGGTTCGGCTCCAGTCCGGCTCGAACTTGTTCAACTCGGGCTCGGCTCGAGCCCGACTCGGGCTCGACTCGTTAAAACTCGAAAAAAAAATAACATTTTCAAGATATTTTCATAAGAATTATAGACACCGAATACATATAAATACTTTCCCTGACCTCCATTCACTTCCTCGTTGGATTCTAGAGTATTGCTCCTTACGAGCCTAGCTTTTTGGCAGCATTTGTATATACCTTATTAGCAACTTTCACTCTGTTGATGAACATTATGTTTAATTTGAATGAATGGCTTAAACCCTTCAAAAACATCACCATAAAACCAACAAAGATCGAACCAGACAGAATCTCCAAAATCAAGTCGTTCACACATATAAATACAAAACTCACCACACAATATACATACAAAACTCACCATTAAAATCACAAAAAAAGGACATGCAAAAGATTAGACTAAATAAAATGGGATTTAGGAATTTAGGGATTTAGGGATTTAGGAGATCAGAGAGAAGGATAAAGATATAAATAAGAGAAAATGGGCGTTACGATTTCTCCCGACAAATATTTTGATAATTGGGTTGGGTTTAAATCAGTTGGGTCGGGCCAACCAAGGTTTTCTTTAAACTGTTAACGAGCTGCTCGATTATAGCTCGGCTTGGTTCGGCTCGTTTTTGTTCGTGAACAATCTCATGTTCGGGTTGTTTGTTAACGAGCTCGAACACGATTTTTCGTTCGATAAGAAAGATCGGCTCGGCTCGGCTCGGCTCGATTCGTCAGAAAAAAAATGTTCGATATTCAAAACTCGGCTCGACTCGGTTCTTGAATAGCCCTGTTTCCGGCTATTATAATTTGCAAATCGAATACAACTTAGAGCATCTCCAGGGTTAATAGTCAAAACTGTTAGCTAAAATATGATTAGCTAAAATTTTATTGAACCTGTAAGGGTTTTTACTCCGGTGGTATTATTTATATTCATTAGCTATATTCAAAATAATAAATTTTTATTAATTGTAAATATATATTATTGAAAGTAAATTAATTAACATTATTATATTTATGTCAATATTTTAAAGTAAACATTATAAAATGAGAATAAAAAATTATTATGATCGGTTGAAAATATATTAAAAGACTTAAAAATTAATAGAAAAAATATCTTAATATTATTATATTAGAATTTTTTTAGATTTAGCTAAAAAATAAAGGAACATTTTTATACTTAATATTACACAACATTAGTATTTTATAAATAAAATATAAATAGTACATCAATACATATAATAATAATGACATATATACATAATTTTCATAATCTTAATTAAGTATTTGAAAGGTACCTTAAATATTGAAAATATGACTTAAAATAGCATGTTATATATCTTAAATATAACAAAAACTTTATAATAAAATATAATTAGAGTTACATATAAGAATTTAACATGGATTAATATAGATGATGGGATATGAATCAACATGTAGCGTACTAGTTTCTCGTTATCTAAAATTATACCTAATAGATGATAGCGTTGGAGTGATGTATATTTTACATATTAGGTATAATAGAGTGAGAGGTAGATATTATACCTAACAGTGACTAACTATAAATTTTCTTTTCTAAATAAAAATATAAATGTAAAATTTAATTCAGAAAAAAAATTTGAAAAAAAATATATGCAAATATCTTTTTTTAGTATCTTAAAAAACGTGTCAAAATTCAAAGCGACACTTATTTTGGATAGAGGGAGTAATAATAACTCCCTGTTGGCATGTTTCCAACCAAACAAATACTCAGGGTCTAAGATGAAGATAAGTCGAGAAACAAGTAGCAAGAACTTGCTTAGAAACCGCGGAGAAGACTAATGTCCTATTGGAATGCAATCTTTTTCCAGAAGTAAAAGATGTCCAGACAATATTATTAGCAAAACGTGTTCTGCTTAATTCTCTTTTTTTAAGATCCATCCATCTTTTATTCTGCAGAGACACAGCCTGATTATTTAAAAATGGTGGATTGTGCAGCAGAAAAATGTTCACAACTCAGTAGTCCATCATCTATTTTGGATCCGGAAGATGCAATTTATTTTTCCAAAAAGTTCGAGTTTTCGAGTGAGGATACTGGAACAAGGAAAGTAACTTCTGATGCATTTTTGGCTGAAGGCTACAAGTGGGTTGTCGATTTTTACCCGAATGGTATGAGGTTGGAGGATGATCAGTACATAGCTTTGTTTGTTACACTGGAAAGCAACAGAACTAATGTGATTGGTCATTTTGAATTGATTCTTGTTGATCAAAGTGGGAAGGGAAAACATAGAATTCGGACCAGTTTTGGAACGGATGCTCATTGTTTAATGAAACATCAAGGAAGTCAGTGGGGGTGGTCGCGATTTATAAAGAGATCGCAGTTGAAGAATCCGTATTTGAAAGATGGTTTTCTAGTAGTGAAATGCAGAGTTGGAGTTTTGCACTTGGAGCCTGTTTACTCGGCTATAACGTTGGATGATCAAGTTGAAGAATTGGAAGATTGTAGAATCGAGTAAGGTGAAGTTTCGTTATTGGATTCAGCTGTGAAAATAATATTTGGATCAGAATTGGGAGCTTCCTTTAATAGAAAGTTTGTTCATAGAAAGTTTGTTCAAGTTGAAGAATGGGAAGATTATAGTTCCGAAGATTATAGTTCCGAGGAAGGTGGAGTTTCCTTATTGGATTCAAATCTGAAATTACTACTTCAAACAAAATTGGGAGCTTTCTTTAATGAAAAGCGCGACAAGTTTGATCAGTATTTGCATGCTGTAGATGAGATCCAACAGTGGATGAAGCTGAGGAATATATCAGATTACAAGATTAGAGGAGTTAATTTGATCCAGATGGCCATGGAAAGACTCTTGTTGGAATTCCGGGACATATTACATTGGTCAATCAGTATGGCGGAAGCTGAAACTCTATGTTGCACTGATTGTTCAAGTTGCATCGCTACAAGCTGTAGCCAGGACTTACTGGAAGGAGATTATAAAGGCCGTGGAGCTTTGTCTTCTAAGCAAATATATCGTCTTCGTTGTATGTCAGAGAGGCTTAATTGTGCAGGACGCCTTCAAGAATGTGTTGATGTGTACAATAGTTCAAGGAAGTCTGTGGTAGATGCAAGATTTTCAAGATTTGGTATTGGGAATTGGGTTGATTGTGACATTAGGAGTTTGGACTGGGATGAAGTCGCAAAAAAGATCAATTTTTGGATTCGAGCTGCTCAAATGTGCTTTGTAATCACTATTCCCAGGGAGAAGCAAGCTTATGAGCAAATTTTTAATGGTTTGGAAGATGCTCCATCCAAAACTTGTTTTCTGGTTATATTTAAAGATTTTGCAATTCAGTTGTGCAATTTCGCGGAAATTATCAGTTACAGTCCTGTATTACTACAAAAGCTGTTTCATATGTTGGAATTGTACAAATATTTGTTGCTTTATTTACCAGATATCAAAGCTACATTTCAATCTGCATCAACTAACTGTTTACCTGCTCAAGCTGAAAGGACTCTACAAAGGCTTGCAGAACTTGCGAGGCAAATTCTTTCTAGCTTTGAGGATACGGTGCTTCATGAGCAGCTGAACACACCAATCTCAAGAGGAACATTGCATTCCTTGACAAGGTACACAATGGAACGCATTACTGGTATGGTACAATACAATGAGTTATTAACTGAAATTATCACTTCCGAGCCAACGACGAGTTCTATAGAATCTAATGAAATGGAGTTCCTGGAAATTAGAGGTCAAATACCTTTGGCACGCCATATACTTTGGATCATCATAAGCTTAAAATTTAATCTGAAGGCTAAGTTTGGAAGATACAAAGATATCTACTTGGGTCATTTATTTCTTATGAATAATATACACTATATTGTTAAAGAAATTAAAGGATCTTGTGAATTGCTAGAGATGATTGGAGAGGAATATCTAACAAAATTGAACAAAGATATGATGGAGGAAGCCGAAAGCTTTCTAAGATCCTGGGACAAAGTCTTGTATTGTTTCCGAGATGAAGGATTATATTACAAGGGTTTCTATAAGTGAATTTCAAAGAATGCGTTGAAAAATAGATTCAAGACTTTAAATGCTACATTTGAAGAGATATTCCAGACTCAATCCTCATGGTTTGTTCCAGATTTGCTGCTTCGCGAGCAGCTTCACAGGTCCATTTTAGAGAAGGTGTTGCCGGCTTACGAATCATTTCTCCAGAAATATAAGAATAAAAGGTACATTGAGAAATACATCAAGTACTCACCAGAGGAACTTCATAATGTGGTCCATGGTCTATTTGTTGAACAAAGTAACTCTGTAACAAGAGGAACCACGGGTTCAAGACGTGGTCTTTGAAGACGAGCTTCTTGTGGACTCAGATGAGGAGGATGAGGATTTGTTCATCTCTTTTGAGTAGTGTTTTAGTCAGTGTTCTATGTGTTGCAGGCTTTTATGTCTTTGCTTTGTCTGTCTCTAGTTACAATTTATCCTTGTTTTAGTTAAGCATCTAGTTTAAGTCTCTGTTGTGTTTTCAACCCTTGGTGTAGAAGCTGCAGCCAATATGATTAATAGGTTTCGCATATCTATGAGGCCATATTGATCTTCCCTCAGAGCTACCTACACATTCTGCTACTCTTCAACGGGTGTCTATCATGATTCAATGAAGGGTATTAATAGGTTTGCAACTCTAATTATAATTATCCATGCATTCTTTGAGAACGCTGCTTAATTAGCACGGTAACATTCATACTTAAGAGTATAAAGATGCTATTGCATAAAAGATCATTTCTAGTCATGAAAGAACAGGAAATATTGATCACATTTACAGTATTTACAAGACATCTTGAAATGTACCTTTCTATAGCATATCAACTCAGCTAACGATTAACTATTTCAATGTCAAACTGATATAAAAGGCCTCTTTGACATCCCAAGAAATGTCTTGGCAATTTTATGCGAAAGAGTCTGGAAATTCAGATAGAAAAGTCATGTTTTCTCAACAAATATTATATGAAGGCTTCTGGAAGTAGATTACAAAGACGTAGAAAAGTAAGTCAATGACACTCACCCTCACTAATCTGATAGTGAGGGTGAGTGCCATTGATTTGTGTATAACCGGATGTCATCTCCTTGGAAGTACGAGCGAAGCTTTCTGCTGGCAAATCAAAGAGAGTATACCATTTTTTCTATAGTGGAGTATCTTGTCTCTGCATCTCGTAAGACGTGGCTGACATAATATACAGGGAATTGTTTGTCCCTTTTTTCCCGGATTAAGCATGAGCTTACAGCTCCAGGAGCCACTGTCAGATATAGATACAAAGGCTCACCAAAGAGAGGTTGAGAGAGGATGGGAGGAGAGGACAGGTCAACTTTTAGAGAGTCGAAAGCCTCTTGACAAGAAGGATTCCATTGAACGTCTTTTGACTTGTTTATTCCCTTTAATGCATCGAAAAAGGGAATTCTTCTTTCGGCTAATTTGGAGATGAACCTCCATAAGGACGTTAAACATTCGTTTAACGACTGAATCTGTCTATCCGGGAGTTGTTGGTGAAGGCATGACTTCTATACCACCCCCACTGATCATGTGACCTAGGAATTTTCCATTGGACACTATGAACGTACATTTGGAGGGATCGAGTCGAAGGCCATGGCTTCGGATAGTCAAAAATATTTCTCTCAAGTCATGAAGGTGATCCCCCTTAATTTTGGACTTCACAATCATGTCATCTACGTAAACCTCCAAATTTCTTCCGATCCGGTTGGAGAATATTTTATTCAAGGTTCGTTAGTACGTAGCTCCCGCATTCATTAATCCCATAGGAAGGACCCGATAGGCGTACACAACTCTGTGGGTGATAAAGGCTGTCTTGGCCTGGTCTTCTAGAGCTAGTTTAATTTGATTGTACCCTAAGAAGGTATCCAGGAAACTGAAAAGAACGTTTCCAACAGTATCATCTACAAGCTGATCGATGATAGGGAGAAGATAATAATCTTTAGAGGTAGCTTTGTTGAGATTAGTGTAATCAATGCAAACCCGCCATTTCCCGTTAGCTTTCTTAACCAACACAACATTGGATATCCACTCAGGAAACTGGATTTCAAAGATGAAATTGGCTTTAAAGAGTTTGTTGATTTCTTCATCAATGGCTTGCTGCCTTTCTGGTGCAAATTTCTTTATTTTCTTTTTTACTACTGCTTTATTAGGGTCAACATGAAGTCTATGGATGGCAACGGATTCATCAAGGCCATGCATGTCTACAGGTTTCCAGGCGAAGATGTCCGGGAACTCTCGGAGAAGCTGAATAAGCTCTTGTTTTAGGGAATCTTGGAGATGTTAACCTATAGAAATGCATCATGTAGGGTCTCCTTCTGTTAGTTCGATATTTTTCACAGGCTCTCCAGGTTCATCTTTAGGGGTACGGTGCCACTCAGCCTTTGTCAAGGAGGTTTCTGAATATGAGAAGGAGCTTTCTATCAGAAAGATTTGAGAGACTTCTGCTTTCGGAATTGTAGATACTCAGGAGGGGCTCTCTTCTTTTGGTTCTCTGTGGGTTTTTTTTTGGGTTGGGTTTGGGCCAATCTTAGTGAAGTGGAATAGCAATACTGAGAGGTAACATGATCAATTATCAATTCACCAGGTCCTATAGGTGTGGAGAATTTCACTTACATGTGGGGGGGTGATATAATTGCCCCCAAGAAAAACAGAGTAGGTTGACCGATGATGGCGTTGCATGGGGAGACCATGTCGATGATGTAATATTTGACTATAGCATTTACCTCTTGCGGAGAAGTCCCGAAAGTGGTGGGAATATCGATGGCAACCTGAACTGGAACAACATGGTTTCCGAATCCGTAGACAAGACCTTGCACATCTTCGAACTTCATTTCTTCAAATGGGCTACTCAAACTCATCCTCCTTAAGGCATATTTGAAGATGACGTCAATAGAAGACCCGCTATCTATTAGAAATTTCCTGACGTCTTGGTTAGCCATATCGAGAGTGACAGTAAGCGGGCTATTTCAGCCAACATATCCAGTGGGATACTGGGCATTAGAGAAAGAAATAGAAGTACCAATGAGGCGGAAAGCCTAAAGAGGGGTATCCAATTACATGTTCATAACGAGGTATATATTTACCCTACAATCATATCGATCACATGCCTAGGGGGAGCATTTTTTACCGGACCTTCCGGATGTTGGGGATTCTGCCGATCCTGAGGGGGAAGGTAATCGTTTAGTAGCCCTCTCTTTACGAATCTTTCCAAGAAATATTTAAGAGAAGTGAATTCATCAGTGTTGTGTCCTATTCCAGCATGATAATCACAAAAGCGTGTTCGGTCTCTCTTTTATGTGGGTGTTCTCATGGGGTTGGGTGACTGAAATACTCTTTCGTTCTTATCTGCTGAAGCACGTAAGATGAGGTTTGGGTTAAAGGAGTGAAATTGGCTTCTTCCTGAATCTGCCTGGGAGGAGCCCTTTGATCTGTAGGGAAATTCCTCTACCCCTACCTCTGAAATCTTCCATCCCATCTACCTGCATTGCCCTCCGGTCAGACGAGAAAAATTCTCCTCGAGCGGAAGGGTAGTAAGCACAGATTTTCTCATCAGTGGCTATGTAGACTGAAGCTATATTGTAAGCCTCAAAAAGATTTGTGGGTTCCCGGTTGCATAACTCCTTACAACAATCTCGACACTCCTGGTAATTTATATTGCGAATGAAGGAATCAACAACACTGGTCTATTTTAATTCTTTAACTTTTGAAGCCGCAGTCTTAAACTTTTCGATGTAGTCCCGTAAGGTTTCACCCTGATCCTGCTTGATATTCTCCAGAAATATAGTATGAACTGCATGAGGGGTGTTGACATGAAACTTTGACAAAAATAATACTTTGAATTCTTCCAAAGAGCTTATTGACCTAGGAGGTAGGCTTGGTGTAGGCTTTGAATGTCGATATGGCTATTATTCTTTTTGATTCTCCCAGCATCAAACGTTACAAACAAGTTATGTGTAATGCTCTATTGTAGATATTTGTCAACGGAGTGGGGTAATAATGTACAGTGGCCACTAGGAGAGTGAATTGACCGTAAATCCACAGAGGATAGCAAGTGAAATCAGAGATCAGGGAATTGAATCCATGGCCATTTTCAATGCTCGCAAGCTCAAAATCAATAACCTGCAATTTGTTGCATATGTTTTGTGAACATCATAGAAAATAACTAGGGAGATGTTAGACTTGTATAAGATCCTGCGTGTGAAATTGAGGCCTCTTCTCGTTGAAATTAGACTTGTTCTGTATGAACTTCACAAGTGTGAAATACACAACATCAAGTAATTAATATCTACAACAGAAAGGACCTTGAGTAGAAACAAAGTTTAAAATATCATATTATAAAGAAGCTATAATGTAATGAATAACAGGCTGTTAACATAGCCTCACCCCAAAAACCCTCACTCAAACCCAAGTAGGATAACAAGGAATTAACCATTTCTTTCAAAGTCCTATTCTTTCTTTCTGCCACACCATTTTGTTGTGGTGTATAAGGAGCCGTGGTTTGATGTATTATACTAGTAGACCGAAAATATACCGGATCATAATACTCTTCTCCTCTATCAGTACGTAGATTTTTAATCATGGTACTCTGATGTAGCTCTACTTCTTCTTTATATATTTTAAAGAAGTCAACAGCTTCATCCTTTGCATGCAACAAATATACATAACAATATCTAGAAGCATCATCAATAAAAGTAACTACATACTTTTTATTTCCTAATGATGGTGTAGAATGAAAATCACATAAATCACTATGTATTAGTTCTAATACATCAGACACCCTATTAGCATCTTTAAAGGGCATTCTAGTTATCTTTGTCAACATGCATGTTTTACATTTTTTATTGTTTAAATCAATAGTAGGTATGAGACTCATTTTTGACATATCATTTATTCTTTTATAATGTACATGTCCTAGTCTAGTATGCCATAATTCTGATTTATTCAAACTATTGCTAGTACTAGTATAAGCCATACAAGCAGATCCTTTATTAAATGGAGTATTTACATTCAACATAAACATACCATTACATAAATAGCCAAAGCCAACAAAATTACCATGTTTTGACAAGATATACTTGTCACTTTCATAAACTTGTTTATATCCATGATTATTTAATAAAACACCAGACAAGAGATTCTTTCGAATTCCCGGAACATACAACATGTTATTTAATAATATACATTTTCCAGAAGTAAAAATTAGCTTGACATTTCCTAGTCCTTTGATCGGTTCAGTTGCAACATTTCCCATCTTTAAGATAGATCCATCTTTGATTGGTTGAAAGTCTATGAACCAACGAAGATCTTTACATACATGACTCGTTGCTCCTAAATCAATCAACCAAGCAACATTATCATCCTGCACATAAAATGCCTCAGATATTAGTGATACATAATTCTGACAAGAATTATAATTTTGTATTAAAATCTGACCTTGTTGCTTTCCTGGATCCTTGGATCCACTTGGACCAGCATTTTGCTTTTCCAGCTTGCCTTTACCAACCCGATAATCCTTCTTGAAATGTCCAGGTTTGCCACACTTCCAACATGCCATCTTAGGCTTTTTGTTGGAAGAGTTGTAGTTTTCTTTAAACTTCTGTTTATCACCCTTGCCATCCTTAGATTTCTTAGAAGGTCCACCATCTTCAACCATATTTACAGAAGAATCACCAACTTGGTTCTTGCCCTTAGGATTATTCTCAATTTCTTGAGTTCTCAAAGCCTCTTCAATTCTGAAGTGACTTCCAAGTTCAACCAGCGTCATATCATCTTTATTATGTTTCAAGGTGTGTTTAAAATCCTTCCATGATGGTGGCAGTTTGTCTATAACACCATAAACATAGATATATTCATCCATCTTCAAATTGTGTTGAACAAACTGTTCCAGAATCCTTAACAATTTTTTTTATTGTTCCATCACCGGTCTAGAATCGACCATTTTATAGTTCATAAAATTACTAACCAGAAACTTCTTACTAGAAGCATCTTCTGCCATGTACTTGGATTCAAGAGAATCCCACAATTCTTTCGCTGAATCAACATTTTGGTATACATCGAAAAGGGAATCAAACATATCGTTCAAGATGTAACCGCGACATATGTAATCATCATTTTCCCATTTGCAGCGCTTCCTTGTTTATTCAATAGTTTCATTCTCAATCACTTCTGGCATGGGGTACTCAGAATATACACAACCTTTAGCGTGGTCAACAGATATTGCATCTTCTTCTGCCATCTTCTAAAATCCTGATCCTCAAACTTGTCCAGTTTTGCAAACTTTCTTGTCATATCTTTTGCAGATTCTCCATTCGTCATCTTCAGAAAAAAAATAACTTCAATCTATGTTGGGAAAATATGGTAGTAACTTGGATTTTTCAGAAGTCGTGTGAACACTTTCAGATTGAAGTTATTTGTGGTTCACCCAAATAAATCAATCGGATAAAGTCAGAAATTCTGCAAGAAGAGAGAATGTGTTTTTATTATAAATTTCAAGAAAATGAACCAACCCCTAAAATTGATCAATGCAACACCTATATATGGATGTCAGCAGATGTGTCTTTTCCCAACAAACACATCTCAGTCTTTTGCCAACAGACACATCTAAGTCTAACAGTCATGGCTAAAACTAACAGACACATCTTATTTCAACAGGTGTGGCTGCTACCACTGGACATGTCTCATAAACAATAATACCAAAATCACAATAAACTCGAACAAAGCGTGCACTCTGCACTCTCCCGATTTGTTCAATTTAATATTATGATTATATTGATCAACTAGTCAATCCAATTACACTAAAATATCCAACAGAGTACACTTAGGAACGCCAGAAACTCTACTATAACCCCTGAACAGTTCTTGGGCAAGTAACGCATAGCTAAGATGCTACGTCCTTTAATAAATGCTGACCGATACTTGTCTATAATGAGAGGCATGATCAACTTGAGTCGATTAGCAATAATTTTAGTTATACACTTGTAGGCTATGGAGCAAAGAGATATAGGACTAACGTCGCGCATGTTTGAAGGAGTAATCACCTTAGGAATTAAAGCAATGCTAGTTGAATTAATACCTTTATTCATGATTGAAGTGCGAAACAAATGTAATATCGTAACACAGAAATCCATCCCTACAATGTCCCAAACTTCCAAGAAAAATTCAACTAAAAACTCATGTAGACCGCTCTTGAATAAATCCAAAAATAACACATTAATTTTCTCTCCATACTATGTGAGAGTTTTATGTTTCTCTCCATTCAACCTCAATTCTAAAGGGTGAACCGTGTGAGTTTTATTTTCTCATGGCTCGTGTTATTGATTTGAATGAACAGTTTGCTGGGTTAGATATTGAGGAGGAAGAGAATTCTGTTTTTGTAATTGAAGGAGAAGGAGAGGTTGAAACCAATAAGTATGAATTATGTATGGTCGGTAGATTCCTGACGGGGAAAAGCATTAACGGTAATGCCATAAAAACAAAGATGGCTGAGGTCTGGAAGCCGACGATGGGTGTAAACATTAAAGAGCTGGAAGTAGGGATCTTTTTGTTCCAGTTCTTTCACAAGGAGGATAAGATCTGGGTTCTGAAAGGTGGTCCATGATCCTTTGACAACGCAATGCTGGTGTTGGCGGAGATCCCCAATGGTGAAGATCCTATGAATGTCCCTCTGTGGCACATGAATATTTGGCTGTAAATATTTGATCTTCCTGCTGGGTTCATGTCTGAATCGGTAGGAAAGCTTTTGGGAGACTTCTTTGGTGAATTTTTAGAATATGATTGCAAGATTAACTCAAGTCTGTGGAGAGAGTTTATGCGTATCAAAGTTAGATTGGATGTCAGAAAACCTCTCAAATGGAGGAAGAAAATAACAAAAAAGAATGGAGTGGAGGTGATGGTGATGGTGTCATGCAAATATGAACGACTAGGGGAGTTTTGCTTCACCTGTGGTATGCTAACTCACACAGAAAGATACTGTAAGAAATTTCTTTCTCGAACGAATGATGAGGGTAGCCAGGAGTGGGGTAGTTGGCTTAGAGCCCCGCCTAGGAGAGCTGGTGGCCAGGCAAGAAGCAGATACCTGAGGGAAGACGATGACTCAGGGTGGGAGGCGCGTCAGGGACGGTACGGGCCAGGCCCGAAATCAGGGGGAGTCAGTTACGCAAATGAGGATAACAACATGATTTTAGGCAATGAGGTAAGGTTGGAAAGGCGAAATCAAGGGGATAATACATACGCCTTAATTCCAAGAACAAGAAACTTGGAAAGTAGGAGGGAATATCTAAATTTGGAGACTCTGGGGGAAATTGGGAAGTCAAATATTGAAAGTGGGTCGGATAATGATGAATTGTCTGGGCTTTTAGTTGCAGATAGGAAAAGGATGCGGGGTGGACCGGGCAACTATGACACAATGGACACACCAGGTGGACTTGGACTAGTGACAGACTCAACTGTAAGCAATAAAATAAAGGATGGTGGCCTTTCTGGTTTGGATTGTACATCAACAACTAACTCTCAACTGGCTACGCTTGCTAAGCAAGCTATCCGGACGTCATGAAAATCCTAAGCTGGAACTGCCAAGGCATGGGGACGCCTTGGAAGATTCAGTTCCTTCAGAACGTTATACGTCAACATAGGCCTGATGTAATGTTTATTTGTGAGACTTTAAGTAACTCAAAAAAGATGGAAAAGGTAAGAACAAGAACAGGATTTTAAGGTATGTTTACAGTGGAAGCTCAGGGGCGCAGTGGAGGCTTAACCTTACTCTGGAAAGATCAAATTCAGGTCAATTTACAGAGCATGTCGATCAATCACATCGACGTGGTCATATCCATACCAGATATGCAGACATGGAGAATGACGGGTTTTTACGGAGAGCCCAACAGAAATCATAGAAGAAGAACATGGGAGCTGCTTAGAAACTTGTCTAGAGAAAATAACCTGCCATGGTGTACTATTGGTGATATGAACAACATCTTGCAACAAGAAGATAAGAGAGGAGGAATGTCATCTCCGCAATGGCTGTTAGATGGTTTCAGTGACACTATAGAGGAAGCTGGATTAAATGACTTAGAGCTGCATGGCCACCAATTTACGTGGGAAAGAGGAAGGGGTACAGAAAACTGGGTGGAAATACGTCTGGATCGTGCTCTCGCGTCTAGCAGCTGGTTAGAATTGTTTCCGTATGCAAAGCTGTACAATCTGGAGGGATCCCCGTCTGACCACAGTGCTATCTTCCTTGACACAACCCATAAAGTTTCAGGTACGAGACAGACTCGATTCCGTTTTGAAAATGCTTGGTTAACGGAACCGTTATGCAGTACTATCATTCGAGAAAACTGGGAAACTGGTGCAGCTACAGATGTTCAGCAAAAAATTAAGCTATGTGCAGACTCGCTAAGTATCTGGGGAAGAGAGATAACGGGCTGCTTCAATAAAAGGATCTGAGCTTGTCATCAAAAATTAAAAGAGCTTCGAAGGAAAAGAGATGATTTGTCAATAAAAGAGTACAAGGAGGTTAAACATCAGCTATTTCTAATCTTGGATCAGAAGGAGATATTGTGGCGCCAAAGATCAAAGCAGTTTTGGTTGAACGCAGGGGATAAGAATACGAAATACTTTCATGCAACCTGCAACAAAAGAAGGAGATTAAATCAAATTGTTAAGTTGAAAGATGAATCTGGGAAATGGTTTGATTGGCAAAATGGACTTCAAGCTCTCATCGAATCATTTTACAGAGACCTATTCACAGCAGGACAAGTGGAGCTCGAGGGTGTCATTGACTGTGTTTCTCAGTCGATTTATGAGGAGCAAAATAACAGCTTGAAAACAGAACTGACGCGTGAAGAAGTGAGAAGGGTCTTATTCCAAATGCATCCTGATAAAGCACCAGGGTCAGATGGAATGACCCCGGCATTCTATCAAAGGCATTGGCACATTGTTGGTGAGGACATTTATATATTGATAAAAAACATCTTTGATACAGGGAAGATTTCAGAGGGATTAAATGATACTAATATCATTTTGATCGCGAAAAAAACAAGCCCCTCAATGCTAGGAGGGCTCAGACCAATAGCGCTTTGCAATGTGGTAATGAAGATTGTCACTAAGGTAATGGTAAATAGAATGAAAGAGTTACTCAACAGTGTGGTATCTACTACACAAAGTGCGTTTATCCCAGATAGGCTTATATGTAATATCCCAACTTTTCAGAAAATAGTTATACTTAAATATTCAGCTAAAACTCCAAATTTTATCCATAATAAGAATAAGTTTCTAGTTTTTCATAAAATTCTAAAATCCCAGACATAAATAAAATCAACGAAGCTGAAAATAAAGCAAATCTTGGGAGACGCAGCTCCAATACAAATATAATCACTAAAATATTATTCCAAAGAATCCACCTTTAAGATGTCCCAAAAGCTAAGCACCTGAAAATTTGTGAGTAATGAGCCAAGAGCCCAGCAAGAAAACAATTCTACACTAGTGGATCAAGTATCATAATTTTATAAAATGAAAATCATTTTCCAAAATCCATATGTCATAAGATATAAAATTCCACAGCTCGCTAAGGCAACAAATACCTGGTGACACAGTATCAAAAGTTCATAATTTCTGTCAATAATGCGCCCCTTACTAAGGTATCATAGAGTGTGCGCTCCCGAAGGCATCATAAGTAGCACTCCCTAGTAAGATATCAAATGCTAGTTCCGGAACTATACGCAATTACTATCTGGTTCAAAAGTCAGAGCTCACTGGGAATTCTTATTTCTAAAACAGGGTACTTGATCTATAAATTTTAAAACAAAAGCAGTGCAAAAATATTTAAAAGATTTTAAAATAAAATAAAGTGTGAAGAGTTAACTTACCTTAATAGCAATATCTCCCAAATTATGTTGCCAAAATGAACCTAGACATACACACATACACTTAATATAATAATCCAAATGTTAATTTGTGTATTCCACTAAGCTAACAAAACTTTAACTTTATAAAACTTAACCCACAATAACAATTAAATGTCACTACAAGTAACAAAATAAATTCATATTGACATATAAATACGACCATTCTCATATAATAGTTCAAAATAGTATACCGACCAATAAAAATCTCAACACTTAAAAACATTATATGTAATAATAATAATAATAAATCAAGTCTATATAAACTATTACATTCAGAATAAAATAGATGTACTTTTAATATTTACTATCTATATATATAAATAAAATAGGTAACATATGCTTAAGATTATGCAAGTGGACAAAATATCAATATTGGCTTAAAAAAATTTCATAACCTTACGTGTGAAAATATTATTATACAAAATAAGTATAACCAATTTAATAAATGAGCATATATTTAATTGGTGCACTAATCTAAATGCATATCTAAATCAAACATATATTTAACATATAACACATGAATTATTATGCATGCACAAAACACATAATTATAAACATAAATTCATGCATTAAATATTTACAAAAAAATGGTGATTGTTAACTAAAATATTTAATAATCAACATCAAACTAAATGATTAAATTAAGTAAACTATAGTGTTATACACATAACTATGAAACTAAATAATAAAATAAACTAATAATAAGTGAATTAGAGTAGTCATACATAAGTTCAAAAAAATGTAATTTAATTATATATATATAGAAGTATGCAGTAAACATGTAAAACATAAGTAAAAATATGAGAAATAGAACGTACCTGAAAAGAGAAGATGGTATACATAGATAAATGATATGCTAATAGCCTATTTATACACAAGTTGGTTCAACTAATACTCTGATTCAATGGGTTAGTGGGTACGTGATCACAAATTTAAACAAACATTATCTCTTTGTTAATATGTAGTGTTTGACTAAGTTTTTCAAATACACATAACACGTACTAATAAATATACACAACATAACTACACCTATTTTAAATTCTAGTCATAAAATAAATATATATTAAATTAAAATTATGCACATATAAATTAAAATATTTTTTTTAACCTTACTTAAATATTTTGGATAACTAGAAATATTTATTTTTAATATAAAAATACGAGTCTTTATATTTAATAACAAATCTATATAATAAAATATTTTTTTTTCTAACCAAATAATTAAAATGGGAAAAAAGTGTATATACATATAATTACAAAAATCATGGTTATTACATTCTACCCTCCTTAAAATAAATTTGGTCCCCAAATTTAAACATACCAAAAATATTTAATGATACCAAAAATATTTCTGCATCCAGAAAGTCACAAAACATTTAACCAAAAAAATAAAGTAGTTTTTTTTTAAACACAAATAACTAAACTCATACCTCACCTAAAAAGGCAGTCTACAGGAAACTAACCTAGGCTCTGATACCAACTGTAATACCCCAACTTTTCATAAAATAGTTATACTTAAATATTCAGCTAAAACTCCAAATTAAATCCATAATAAGAATAAGTTTCTAGTTTTTCAAAATAGTATACCGACCAATAAAAAATCTCAACACTTAAAAACATTATATGTAATAATAATAATAATAAATCAAGTCTATGTAAACTATTAAATTCAGAATAAAATAGATGTACTTTTAATATTTACTATCTATATATATAAATAAAATATGTAACATATGCTTAGGATTATGCAAGTGGACAAAATATCAATATTGGTTTATAAAATTTTCATAACCTTACGTGTGAAAATATCATTATACAAAATAAGTATAACCAATTTAATAAATGAGCATATATTTAATTGGTGCACTAATCTAAATGCATATCTAAATCAAACATATATTTAACATATAACACATGAATTATTATGCATGCACAAAACACATAATTATAAACATAAATTCATGCATTAGATATTTACAAAAAAAGTGGTGATTGTTAACTAAAACATTTAATAATCAACATTAATCTAAATGATTAAATTAAGTAAACTATAGTGTTACACACATAACCATGAAACTAAATAATAAAATGAACTAATAATAAGTGAATTAGAGGAGTCATACATAAGTTCAAAAAAATGTAATTTAATTATATATATATAGAAGTATGCAGTAAACTTGTAAAACATAAGTAAAAACATGAGAAATAGAACGTACCTGAAAGAGAAGATGTTATACATAGATAAATGATATGCTAATAGCCTATTTATACACAAGTTGGTTCAACTAATACTACGATTCAATGCGTTAGTGGGTACGTGATCACAAATTTAAACAAACATTATGTCTTTGTTAATATGTAGTGTTTGATTAAGTTTTTCAAATACACATAACACGTACTAATAAATATATACAACATAACTACACCTATTTTAAATTCTAGTCATAAAATAAACATATATTAAATTAAAATTATGCACATATAAATTAAAATATTTTTTTAACCTTACTTAAATATTTTGGATAACTAGAAATATTTATTTTTAATATAAAAATACGAGTCTTTATATTTAATAACAAATCTATATAATAAAATATTTTTTTTCTAACCAAATAATTAAAATGGGAAAAAAGTGTATATACATATAATTACAAAAATCATGGTTATTACATTATATCTGACAACATCATGGTTGCGTATGAGATAATGCACTACTTGAAAGGTAAGAAAACAGGAAATAATGGTTTCATGGCTTTAAAACTCGATATGAGTAAAGCATATGATCAGATAGAATGGGATTTTTTGAGAGCAATTATGTTAAAGATGGGGTTCTCTCGGTGGTGGGTTCAGTTAGTCCTTCAGTGTGTAACAAAGGTTGTGTACTCGATCACTCATGGGGAGCAGGTAATGGGGCCAATAATTCCTACCAGGGGACTTCGTCAAGGCGATCCGTTGTCCCCCTATCTGTTTATTATTTGTGCTGAGGGATTATCTTCGCTGTTGAGAAAGTATGAGCACAACAAATGGATTCATGGAGTTAAGGTTTGCAAGAAAGCTCCGGTGATAAATCACATGCTCTTTGCCGATGACTCATATTTATTTTGCAAAGCAGACCCAGAAGAGGCTATGAGAGTGCGGGAACTGTTGGAGATTTATGAAAAAGCTTCAGGCCAACAAGTAAATAAAGGAAAATCATCAATCTTTTACAGCTCGAATGTCCTACATTACAACAGGCAACCCATTTGTGGCACTTTACAGATGATTGAGGCAAACGAGCATTCAACATACTTTGGTCTGCCAAACATCATTGGCAGAAATAAATCTGCAATTCTAGGATATTTGAAGAACAAGGTTAACATGATGATACATAGCTGGGATGGGTACTTTGTTTCCAGAGCTGGCAAGGAGATTTTGGTGAATCAAGTGGCCCAAGCATTACCAGTTTACGCTATGAATGTCTTTCTATTACCTCAAGATATTACCAATAGCATTGAAAAGTGTTTAACGAAATACTGGTGGATTTCTGGGCAAAGCAACAACTCGAAAGTGGTATGGATGAACTGGGACAGGTTGTCTAAACACAAAAGGGCTGGTGGCATGGGTTTTAGAAATTTCAGAGATTTTAATATCGCTATGCTGGGCAAACAATTGTGGAGGTTGGCTACGAATACCCAGAGCCTAGTGTCAAGACTATATAAAGCTAGGTACTATGACAAGTCTGATGTGCTTCACGCTGGACTAGGTCATAATCCTAGCTTCATCTGGCGAAGCTTAATGGAGGCTCAGCAGGTGCTTAAAGATGGTGTTCGATGGAGAGTGGGTAATGGCAGTTGCATCCAGATCTTAGACTAACCCTGGTTACCTACAGAGGAAAATCCTTATATCATGTCTGAAACATTTGAGTTACAGGGTAGAACAGTTAACTCATTAATGTGTATAGACAAACTGGAGTGGGATGTGGAAGTAATCTCAGACATTTTCAACAATAGGGATAAGGAGAATATTTTGGCTATCCCTTTGTCTACAGCAGACCAAAATGATCAGCTTTACTGGAAGTTTGAAGCTTTTGGTATATACTCAGTTAAATCGGCCTACAGAAGACTGCAAATTTAGAGAAATAACAGAAATATAGATCCGCGTGACAGAGTCTGGCAGATTATTTGGAGCATAAAAGCCCCGCCAAAAGTGATTAATCTGGTTTGGCGAGCATTAATAAACACGTTGCCAACATTAGTCCAGCTCCAGTCAAAAAGAGTACAAGTTCAAGCTACTTGTCCAACTTGTCAGGAAGAGGTGGAAACAAAAGTTCATAGCCTGGTGGAGTGTCAATATGCTAGACAGTGCTGGCAGGTTCTACTTCCAGGTTCTCCCTTTATAGAAGCTCCAGATTTTCGTACATGGCTGATATCTGTGTTTGATATGGTAGATAAGAGCAAGTTTGCAGAAATAGTCTCGCTATGTTGGTCTCTTTGGAGAACAAGAAATGATCTGGTCTGGAACCAGAAACAAACGAGAATCTATAGGACAGTTGCAGCAGCAAGGCAGTATCTTGTGCAGTGGATTACAACCCAATATAGAAGCTTTACAACTCCTCTTCAGCCTAAAGTAAATGGAGATGGAGCCAGTGCTTGGGTCAAGCCCCAACCGAACAAACTCAAGATAACAGTTGATGCAGCGATTTTTGATGATCATGGCGGTGTTGGATTCGGACTAGTGGCAAGAGATTCAGAGGGACAATTAAGGGAAGCTAAGGCAATTTTTCAGCGAGGTCTGCATTCCCCTGTTGAGGCAGAAGCTATGGCTTTTAAGGAGGCTTTGAGCTGGATGGACAGACGCGGCTGGCATGATTTCATTGTTGAATCAGATTGTTTAACAGTGGTTCAAGCAGTAAGAAGCAGTGTGCCTATGAGATCCTACATTGGCAGGATCATTGAGGAGTGCATGAGGGTGTTACAAAGATTGAACAAAATAGATTTATTTTTTGTTAAACGATCCGCTAATATGGTTGCCCACCAGCTAGATAGGGAATCATATTTTTTGTCTGATCGTACGTTTGATAGGTCTAATATTCCTTGTTCTATTCAGAATTGTATTGAGTCGGATTTGATTGCTTAATAAAATCTTCGCTTTCTGTCTAAAAAAAAACTCGTGTAGACCCGGGGCCTTTCTATGAATATTTATATATTTATGAGAGTACTTTATTTTAAATATTACTATAATTACAGTAACTAGACAGACTACAAACTTTGTTTCGTATGTAATATAATAGTATAGATAATGTGTAAAAACAAAGTTGTATTATTATGTGAAAACGAGATAATAAACATTGTATCTTTTATTTCTTAATATGTGTGAAATTTACATAGTGAACTATTGAAATGGATGGAGCAAATACGGTATAATCCTCTATTTCTAAGAATGTTAAATCAGGCAAAAATTTATACTATTTTTTACTGTGTGGAATTAGGGTTACGTGGGTTTCGATAACAATTAAGAAGACTCTTTAGTTTTCCCTTGCATTAAGTTTTACGAAGCATTAAATTAAATACGCTGATTTCTCTTTGCACAGATTGTTATAACTGTTCACTAAAAATAACGTGCAGGGGTTGAGTCGGATTTCATTTTAGTGATTTTAGTGTTTATTCTGACAGAATTGCTCCGGAGTTTTAATCAATAACGAAAGTAATCGGTAATAAATGTAAATTAGACATACTAGTTGGTAACACGTGGCCCGAAATTAAAAATAATAGTATCACATCATTATTTACATAAAACTGAAACTTATAATCCGTGTAAAATACAAATCTAAATATAATATATAAAATATTATTAAAATATGTACTTAAAAAAATCGAAGTTAAGTGTAACTCAAAAATTTCACCATATAGTTTTTGTTTTGCATGCACCTAATTATTTACTTATATAAATCTGACATGTTAACTTACTAATACGATTATTTTAAAGTAAACCGACGCTTGGATGTTTAGCAACAAATAAAAATTGAAGGGAAATAAAAT
This sequence comes from Apium graveolens, assembly GCF_009905375.1. NCBI lineage: Eukaryota > Viridiplantae > Streptophyta > Magnoliopsida > Apiales > Apiaceae > Apium > Apium graveolens. The sequence continues at coordinate 282,770,565 of NC_133655.1, forward strand.
TTACAGAAAGTAGAAATTAATTTTTGTCAGTTGAGACTTTATTACATAAAATTTTAAAAATACTTGTATAATATTTTAGTGAGTACCAAGATTTGGGACATAAACATGATTTCATTATTAGTATAGATAGTTGATAAACTGTGCGACACACGGGCCCGAGACTAAAAATATCGAATTAATATTTGAAGAAAATTATTGATTGTAAAAAATAGTTATGTGGTTAAAAATAATCGAATCAGTTATGAAATTTTCCACTATAATTCTAGTTTTGCATTATTTTATTTGATATAGAAATCTAATATATTAGTTTTATTTTTGTGAAACGAATTGTATCTCTATTTTATGAACAAAATATATGTTCTTTTGATAATTTAATATTAATTAATATAATTTGATAATTATCTTATAATTAGCCTTTTAATAAAATTTACAAAGGGTAGAAGTTAATTTTTGTCAGTTGAGACTTTATTACATAAAATTTTAAAAATAGTTGTATAATTTTCTAGTGAGTACCAAGATTTGGGAACTAAACATGGTTTCCTTATTAGTATAGATAGTTGATAACCCGTGCGACACACGGGTACGAGACTAAAAATATCGAATTAATATTTGTAGATAATTATTCATAATCCATGCAAAACACGAAATAAAATTAATATATTAATATCAATATTAAATTGGTACTTGCAAAAAATAGTTATGTGGTTAAAAAGAATTGAATCAGTTTGAAATTTTCCACTGTAATACTAATTTTACATTGTTTTACTTGATATGAAAATCTAACATATTAGTTTTATTTTTGTGAAACGAATTGTATCTCTATCTTATGAACCAAATATTTGTTCTTTAGATACTTTAATATTAATTAATATAATTTGATAATTATCTTATAATTAATCTTTCAATAAAATTTACAAAGAGTAGAAGTTATTTTTTGTCAGTTGAGACTTTATTACATAAAATTTTAAAAATAGTTGTTTACTTTTCTAGTGAGTACCAAGATTTGGAACCTGAACATGGTTTCTTATTAGTATCAAATAGTTGATAACCCGTGCTAAAAATATCAAATTAATATTTGTAGAGAATTATTCATAATCTGTACAAAATACGAAATAAAATTAATATATTAAATTGGTACTTGCAAAAAATAGTTATGTGGTTAAAAAGAATCGAATCAGTTATGAAATTTTCCACTATAATTCTAGTTTTGCATTGTTTTACTTGATATAGAAATCTAACATATTAGTTTTATTTTTGTGAAACGAATTGTATCTCTATCTTATGAACCAAATATCTGTTCTTTAGATAATTTAATATTAATTAATATAATTTGATAATTATCTTATAATTAGCCTTTTCAATATAGTTTATTTAATATTACTTAATTATCGATAAAAATTAATTTACAAATTAAAAGTAAATAGATGTTATTAAACTTAATTTAATATTACTTAATATAATCTAAATACAACTCATAAATTTTTTATTGTTAAAATATATTTTTTAATTTAAAGTAAATAAATATTGTGACGGACAATAACAAATACAATCCTTAAATCAATAGTTTAAAAGTTAATAAATGTTAATAAAGTCATTTGTTATTACTTAATTATTTTTTAAAATTATATTATAGAAAATAAAGTTTACAGAGAATAGAAGTCAATTCGTGTTAATAGCTTATTTTGTAGTTAGTAGTTTTTAATATATGTTATTTTACTTAATTTAACGTAACTTAATAATTTTTTAATATAATTTATAAATAAATAAAATTTACAAAGAATAGAAGGCAGTTCGTGTTAGTAATTTAGTTAGTAGTTTGTAGTTTTTCTAAAATTAAAAATAAATATAAGTTATTTTACTTAATTTAACGTAACTTAATAAATTTTTAATATAATTTACAAATCATTTAAAAATATTTGTATTTTATAAATTAAATATACGATTGGATGAATACTAACTAAAATTAAAATAAAATTTACAAATAATAGAAGTCGAGTTGTGTTAAAAACAAAATTTATTGATAATAAAAGTCTGTTAGTACCAAATTTGGTACTTTGGTAATTTGGTTTTGGTACTTTAGTACTTTTATCACCAAATTATACATAGTTTTGCTTATTAATAAAGAGTATAGATTCGAGACAAGACTAAGTGAGAGGTGCCAATCATAGAAAATGCCCGGAGCGGACCATAGAAGGGGCTAGGGTTGGCTCTAGCCCTGCTCAAAATTCAGCACATCCTTTAGCATATACAATTCAGCCCCAGCAGAAGTTAAAAAGCAGCCCATATGGTTAGAATATTTGAATGTATTTCTACACATCAATCCGTTCATCAAACTGACTTGACCAATTAAAATCTAATTAAACATAAATAAATTTACAATTCAATCAAAATTTTATTTTGCAATTTTATTTCTTATTTATCCAATTTTATTTCTATGCTTTGGGTATTGATTTTAGTAATAAAAATTACAATTTGTTTCTTATTTGCTACAATTTTTATTTTTAATATGTGTGTTGCTGATTATTTATGTTTTTATTGAAATAGTGTAATAAAAAACCTTGAAAATTTTTTGAGGTAGGTTATGATTTGAGATCAGGAAGTTTTAACTTTTGTAATAATAGTTGATGGAACACAATTTGTATTTTTTATCAATACTTATGCTTTCTATTTCATATTTTCAATTTATGTTGCTCATTTATTAGCTATTTCTTGAGTTTGCCAAAAAAAAATTATTCCAGCCCCGTTAAAAATTAAATCCTAGGTCCCCCGGAAAATGCTATAATTTTGTCAACTGGTCACACGAAAAAATCAATGCATAAATTATGAAATTTTATGCTCTAAAAGTCAGTCTCTTCTTATCCATGCATGTCCTACCAGTCTCTCACTACAAATCTACAATTCAGCCGCCTTGATAATTTAAAACAAAGATTTCTGGAAAAACAGATAAGATAAATTTGGGTCTGCAAATAGAATATTGCGAGGGATGTCCCCGATTCAGCTTCGTTATGAGAATAAGTTAACTGATTTTTGGTATGAGTAATTCAGTATACAAGATAGTAATGTGATCTGAGTGTGTTGATGAGGTCTCCTCATCGTGTATATAACATAAACGTTAATGTTATTCACCGGAGTTATCAGTCAGTTTCACCGAAAAAAAATGTGGACGTTGTGGTTGGCACACCATGTCTTTCCGTGGATTGGGCTGGTCCATCTTCACTTTAATCAGGACAAGCACACTTCGGCCCACAAATGATTCCAATTTTCATCGGCCTAGACTGACTTAATGGGCCTAAAAAGATGGGTTTCCAACCACATGAATTGTTAAATTTTATGCTCTAGAAGTAGACCTGTCAATTCGGATAACCCGTTCGGTTTCGAATCAGATCTACTTTCGAATTATGATTTATTTGAATATCATTCGGATCAGATGTGATTACATTTGGGTCTAATTCGAATTAAAATCGGATAAATTTCGGATTAAGATCGGAAAAAATTCTGTTCGGATTACATTCGGTTCAGATATTTTCGGATCCCAACTTATTTATTTTTTCAATTTTTGAGATTTAAAAAATATCTTTTTATTAAATTTAGTATTTTTAATATAATATAATGTACTTTTACAAAAGAATAAGATAAAAAAGTATGTTATCATAAACATAAAATTGTTTAAAGTATAAATTTTGCTTATTTCGGGTCATATTCGGTTCGTGTAATATAGTATTCGGTTTTAATCGGTTCCAAGTTATAATCGGATCTTATATTTCGGATCATTTTCGGTTCGGGTACTTTTCAGATATGTTTAAATCGGTTTTCGGATAATTATCAGATTGTATGATTCGGATTTCGGATCGGGTCTCGGTTTCATGAATTTCGGTTCGGTTCTTCAGATCCGACCTATTTTGTCATGTCTGTCTATAAGTTAGTCTCATGAATCTATAAGTTAGTCTCTTATTCATGCATGTCCTACCAGTAGTGGTGGCCAGTTGGGCGGTTCGGGCGGTTCGGGCCGGGCCGCCGGCGGGTTCGGTTCACTGATCCCAGGCACTGAACCGACACTGTCAGGTAACGAATCGGACTCGGGCCGGGTTTGAACCGTGAAAAGGAGAACCGGATTCGACTCGCGAGTCGTCACTGAGCTCGTGAGCCCGCGAACCTGGGCGGGTTTGCGGTTCAAAGTTCGGTGGTTCAGGAATTGCACAATAATTAAAAAGAAGCAGAAGTGAGATTTATATGGTGTTGGCCCGCAAATAATAAATATATATTATACCTAATGTCGTCTCTAATTTATTTATTCAATCTATTGTGCTCATGTATTAAATGCTTCTTCTTCCTCTTGTTGTTATTGTAGTTATCAATGTGTATTAATCCCCCACTTGCTAGGCTTCACCCTACTATAATCTACTTTATCACTTGAGAAACTCAAAAATGCAGGCTACAAATATGACTAGGCTGCAAAGGACGTAGAAAAAATGATCAAACCGTGCCGGGCTGTGCGGGTCGGTCCGGGCTCGGGTTGAACTTTTTTGAATCGTATTCGGCTCGTTGTACTGTAACGAATCGTGCGGGTTTCGAACCGGCCCGTTGCGGGCCGAATTAATCGGGCTTCCGTACGAGCCGGTCCGAACGGGCGGTTCGAACCCGCACAACTGCCAGCTCAACCTACCAGTCTCTCACTCCAGATCTACAATTCAGCCGCCTTGATAATTTAAAAGCAAGATTTCTGGAAAAATAGATAAGATAAATTTACTACTAGCAAGACTGTATAGTCTAATTAACGTGTGTGAGTACTGTGTGAACACAAGTCGAGCAACAAGTGGCAAGAGCTTGCTTAGAAACCGCGGAGAAGATTGCAAACTATAGAATAGTTGCTAAACTATAGATTGTAATGCTATTTAAAATAGTTGCTAAGAGTAGTTGCTTAGAAACTAGTGTTCTGCTTAATTTTCTGTTTTTAAGATCTTCCATTTTTATTCTGCAGATACATAGGTTGCTTATTCAAAAATGGTGGATGTAAATTAGCCAGGAACAAAAGCGAATGTAAATTAGACATATTCGAAGCAAGACTAAGCGAGAGGTGCCGATCATCGAAAATGCTATAATTTTGTCAACTGGTCACACGAAAAAAAATGCATGAATTATGAAATTTTATGCTCTAGAAGTCAGTCTCATCTTATCCATGCATGTCCTACCAGTCTCTCACTACAAATCTACAATTCAGCCGCCTTGATAATTTAAAACAAAGATTTCAGGAAAAATAGATAAGATAAATTTGGGCCGCTTAAAGTACATCAAACTCAAACTTTCAACCTCTTGTTATAAGATAAAGAGTTTACTAGCAAGACTCTGTAGTCTAATTAACGTGTGTGAGTACTTTGTGAACACAAGTCAATTCTAATCCTCCCTATGTCTCGTTCGATTCTATATTTTTACTATTTGTACGTATTTTGAGTCTTCTATAAAATATAGTTTGATAATATTTTTTCCAAATTTTTTTTTAATAAATGTTTAAATATGAAACTTTTATTCAGAAAAAAAAATTTAAAAAATATTGTAGAGTTATGTTTTAAATGAACATTGAAAAGCGTGCGAATGTATAGAATTTAATAGGACAAACTGAGTATATAAATAAGTCGAGCAACAAGTTGCAGGAGCTTGCTTAGAAACCGCGGGGAAGATTGCAAACTATAGAATAGTTGCTAAACTAATGTTCCTGTTGTAATGCTATTTATATTTTGCCCCAAGTAAAAGATGTCAACACAACCTATTAACAAAACGTGTTCTGCTTAATTCTTTGTTTTTAAGATCTTCTATATTTATTCTGCAGATACATAGGCTGCTTATTCAAAAATGGTGGATTGTGCAGCAGCAAGCTTTTCGCAAACCAGTAGTCCATCATATATATTGCAGCCTTATATTTCGCATCCAGAAGATGCAACTCATTTTTCCAACAAGTTTCAGTTTTCGACAGAGAATAATGGAATAAGGAAAGTAACTTCTGATGCATTTATGGCTGGAGGCTACAACTGGGCTATTGATTTTTACCCGAATGGTACGAGGTTGGAGGATGATCAGTACATATCTTTGTTTGTTACATTGGAGAGTAACACGACTGATGTAATTGCTCGTTTTGAATTGATTCTTGTTGATCAAAGTGGGAAGGGAAAGCATAAAATTCAGACGAATTTTGGAGTGGATAGTCCTTGTTTAATGAAACATCAAGGAAGTCAGTGGGGGTTTAGGCGATTTATAAAGAAATCGCATTTGAAGAAGTTGTATTTGAAAGATGGTCTTCTAGTAGTGAAATGCAGAGTTGGAGTTTTGGACCCTGTTTTGGAAGATCAAGGTGAATATTTGGAGCCCGTTTACTCGCCTGTATCGTTCGATCAAGTTGAAGAACTGGAAGATTATAGCTTTGAGGAAGGTGAAAGTTCGTTATTGGATTCAGCTGTGAAAATACTGTTTGAAACAGACTTGGGAGCTTTCTTTAGTGAAGAGCGCGACAAGTTTGATCAGTATATGCATGCTGTAGATGAGATTCAAGAGTCTATAAAGTTGAGGAATATCTCAGATTACAAGATTAGAGGTGTTAATTTGATTCAGATGGCCATGGAAAGACTCTTGTTGGAATTTCGGAACATATTAGACTGGTCAATGAATATGCTGGAAGATGAAAATCTTAATCTATGCTGCACTGATTGTTCAAGTTGCATAGCTACAAGCTGTAGCCAGGACTTACTGGAAGGAGATTATATAGGCCGTGGAGCTTTGTCTTCTAAACAAATTTATCGTCTTCGTTGTATGTCAGAGAGGCTTAACTGTGCAGGACGCCTTCAAGAATGTGTTGATGTGTACAATAATTCAAGGAAGTCTGTGGTAGATGCAAGCTTTTCAAGATTTGGTATTGGGAATTGGGTTGATTGTGACATTAGGAGTTTGGACTGGGATGAATTTGCAAAAAAGATTAAATTTTGGATTCGAGCTGCTCAAATGTGCTTCGTAATCATTATTCCCAGGGAGAAGCAAACTTATGAGCAAATTTTTAATGGTTTGGAAGATGTCCCATCCAAAAGTGGTTTTCTGGTTATAGTTGAAGATTTTGCAATTCAGTTGTGCAACTTTGCGGAAATTATCAGTAACAGTCCTGCATTACTGCAAAAGCTGTTTGATGTGTTGGAATTGTACAAGTTTTTGTTGCTTTATTTACCAGATATCAGGGCTACATTTCATTCTGCAGGAACGAAATTTTTACCTGCTCAAGCTAAAAGGACTGTACAAAGGCTTGCAGATCTTGCGAGGCAAATTCTTTCAAGCTTTGAGGATACGGTGCTTCATGACCAGCTGAACACAACGATCTCAAGAGGAACATTGCATTCTTCGACAAGGTACACCATGGAACGTGTTATTCGTATGGTACATTACAGTGAGTTGTTAACTGAAATTATCACATCTAAGCCAAAGACGAGTCCTATAGGTTTTAATGAAATGGAGTTCCTGGAAGTCAGAGGCCGAAAACCTTTGGCACTCCATATACTTTGGATCATCATAAGCTTAAAATTTAATCTTAAGGCAAAGTTTAAAGAATACAAAGATATCTACTTGGGTCATTTATTTCTTTTGAATAATATACACTATATTGTTGAGGAAATCAAGGGGTCTTATGAATTGCTAGAGATGATTGGAGAGGAATACCTAACAAAATTGAACAAAGATGTGATGGAGGAAGCCGAAAGCTATCTGGGATCCTGGGACAAAGTCTTGTATTGTTTCCGAGATGAAGGATTATACTACAAGGTTTTCTATAATGGGATTTCAAGAAATGCCTTGAAAGATAGATTTAAGATTTTAAATGCAACATTTGAAGAGATATTCCAGACTCAATCCTCATGGTTTGTTCCAGATTTGCAGCTTCGCGAGCAGCTTCACAAGTCAATTTTAGAGAAGGTGTTGCCGGCTTATGAATCATTTCTCCAGCAATATCAGAGTGAAAGGAACATTGAGAAATACATCAAGTACTCACCAAAGAAACTTCATAATGTGGTCTGTGATCTATTTGGCTAGCATCTTTGTAAGATTTTTGCTAGTAGATGGCACCAAAATACCTGTTCCCTTTAAGTAAAAATCCTTATTCTTTATTGTTTACTTCTTTGGTTCTGTTGTTAAACTTCTTTGGTTCTGTTGTCTTCCATCTTAGAGCAGATTTCGAAAAAGGTAAGTTGGATGTATGCTGACCTTGCTTTCAGCGGGAACTAGATATCTGAACAGCAACAAAGTGACTCTTAAGAGCCACTATTGCTCTAGTGATGATCATATTGAATCTATATGTTCTCCAGTAAATTTTATATCATCATCAAATCCTCAAACTCGATCCTGGCTAAAACAATTGAATCCATGTGCCATAACACCATGGATATAGACGACTCAGAAACAAGCAATTTAGTTATCCATAGAGAGTTTAACAATAGTTTGGGTTGCATCCATGACTTGCATAGTTTGCGTTTGGGAGATATCAGCTGCAGTAAGTTACGGATACAAACAGGCATAATTGCTTCATTGTATCTTAACTGGGAGTGGAGGGAGGAAAAATTCAGAGCAGGTGTTTGGACATGTTAAAGCTAATAAACGCGATGTTTGCTTCTTTGCCTATTGTTATTGATGTTGCAATTGAGTTGGACATAATTGTATTAGCTTTATATTGTCACAACTGCTGTATCATTTCTGAAGAAGTTTGATGTTTTAGATATGTACAGAGCTCTGTTGTTAATAATACCTAAAATCACAGACACATTCCGCTACTCCTCAGCAGGTGTCTATCATGATGCAATGAAGGGTTTTAATAGTTTTGGAACTGTAATAATAATTATCCATGCATTCTTTGAGGACGCTGCTTCATTGCAGGGTAACATTCATAACAATTCAGACATCTTGAAATGTACCTGCATATCAGTTCAGCTAACAATTAACTATTTCAATGTCAAAACTAATATAAAAGGCCTCTTTGACATCCCAAGAAATGTCTTGGCAATTGTATGTGAAGGAGTCTGGAAATTAAGATAGCGAAGTCATGTTGTCTAAACAAATATTATATGAAGGCTTCTGGAAGTAGATTATAAAGACTTAGATAAGTAAGTCAATGACACTCACCCTCACTATCTCATCTGACAGTGAGGGTGAGTGCGATTGATCAGACCCTAATTTAGATCCTTGTGTGAAGGAGTCTGTTAAAACTTATCATCAGACCTTAAATAGATCCTTGCTAAAACACTAATACTAACTCCACAACTTTTATTTTGTTCTATAAAATTGCACTCCCCCAATGTATGCCGACAAAATGGAAGGAGACTACTCAATACACAGCATTGTATCATCATCATCAGGAACTTTGTCATCCGCGGAAGTGATTAGAGATTTTGGATCTGCAACTGAGCTAGAAGATAATGGAGACGATGAAAAATTTGCTCGTTACTGGGGTGCAGTAGAAACAAATGACATTATGCCATCAAATAACTCAGGTATGATTCCATATCAAGACACACCAGTAAGTAATTCAAATAATTTGCTACAGCTGGTGTTTCAAAGCATATTAGACAGTTCAATCAGTATTATCAACTCAGAGACTTCCTCATCTTACTCGACTAGTGTGACTAGCTATTATAGCTCTGAGTTGCAAGTAGGCAGTCATACTGCCTACGGTGAACTCTCCACAGAGCAAGTTTATCGTCTCTGCAATATAATAGAGCGCCTGAACTCAGCAGGATGTCTTGGAAACTGCAATGAGGTGTACAGAGTTTCAAGGAAGTCAGCAGTGGATGCAAGACTTCTGAGGTTTGACACCGGGAAGTTGACAGTTAATTACTTCAAAGGTCTGGATACGGAAGAATACACTAGAAGTATTAGATTGTGGATTTTAGCAGTTTATAATTGTTACCTAAATATCATTCCTGGGGAGGAGCAATGTTTTCAGAAGATTTTTGACGGTGTCGAAGCTGTCACATATGACAATTGCTTTCTGGCTATAGTTAAACATGTTGCAGTTGAGTTATTTAATTCTGTGGAAGCTATAATTTCTGCTACTACATCATTTCAAAATCTGTTCGACATTTTAGATGTGTACGAAGCTATGCTTGTTGTCTTTCCAAAAATCGAAGCAACATTCCAGTCTTCACAATCACTAGACATATAGTATAGGGCAACTAAGACTATCCACAGGCTCATAATTCTAGACATTCCTTTGGAACAGCATATGACTTGGATCATTATAAGCTTAAAAATCAATTTAGCAAGAAAATCTTGCCATTATGGAGATCCATCTTTGCGCTATGCATTCATTCTATGTAATGTCAACTACATTGTTCAGGTTATTAACGGGTCTCCAAAACTACGGGACATGATTGGAGAGGAGTACATGTCAAAGTTAGACAAAGATGTAGCAGAGGCAGAGCAGAACTATGTTTCAAGCGCCTGGGACAAGGTTCTGTGTTGTCTAGAAGATGACGGATTAAATCAATGGCTTACATTCTATACAGGGGTTTCAAGAAATGCTTTAAAGCAGAAGCTTAAAAAATTCAATAAAGTATTTGAGGAGGTTTGCGAGACTCAATGCACAGAACTCGTGGCACATACTCAGATTCAAGGACAGATTCTTGAGTTGATTTTAAGAAAGTTGATACCAGCTTATAAATCTCTTCTAGACAAGTTAACAGGTAGCGAAAGGTACAGCGAGATACACATTGAATACTCGGTGCAAGACCTTGAGAATAAGGTTCAGAATCTGTTTTTAGAACCCTGACCATTAAAAGATCTTGTAATCTTGTATCAAAGCATTGTGGTTTGAAATCCACTGGAACGAAAATCGATATAGGTTCTCTCATACTTATCGATTCAAACGCTACTCAAAGAGAGCACTCAGAATTGGGAAATACTTGGCTTCTAATACATTCATCGTCGGTGGATACAAGTGGGCAATCAATTTATACCCCAATGGCAAGTATAAACAGTGTAACGGATATGTATCGATGTACATGAGGTCGAAGAGTGAAAAAACTGATGTAGATGCCCTGTTCCAGTTGACACTTGTTGATCAGAGTGGGGAAGAGAAGCATAAAGTTTGCACTTTGCTCGGCAGGGGTCGGGAGGAGCAGCTTCCTGCAATCATGAGCCCCGGAATTCAGTGGGCTAAATGGACTATGTTTCCAGGATTTTACTGTACAAGGAGTTACTAGCAGATACAATGCAGATTGCAGATGATTGGGGAAGATCATTTGTCAAAGCTAAGCAAATTTGTTGAGGATAACTCGTGGTGGCGGGGCCGCTCCTTCGACGGCGTCCTGGATCCTTCTCCGCTGGTGTTCCTACAAAACAACACCGGAAGAGGGGTTGGAGTCCTGCGGCGCCTCCGGCGTGAGAGTAAGAACTAGCTTTTTGGGAAGATGAAGATGAATATGAATGCAGGGTGGCTGTGTGTGTATATGAGTGTGTAAGAATGATTAACCCCAAAACCTCACCTTCTTGGGCTACCAAGGGTAGGATTTTGGGGTTGGTACCTTTAGATCATAGCCATTGGTTCTGGGAGCGGAGGACACCTGGCTGGAGTGGATGCTTTACACGTGTCAGTGCGGGACTGGCCGAGGAATGTTCTGAGGATCCTCTGACACGTGCCCTGATTATTCCCATGATTGATGTGTGACAGTTGTCCCCATCACGTGCATGGGCCAACGTCTCACGTGCTGGGATTTACCAAGGTTAGGCTTGCGGGACTGAGCCAGTTAAGAGTGGTAGTGTGCGGGACTACTCCTTCCAGGAGCTGCGCGGAGTCAGGGGCCTAGGAGTAGCCCTCCCAGGAGCTGCATGGAGTTAAGAGCTTAGGAGTAGTCCTTCCAGGAGCTGCATAGAGTTAGGAGCTTAGGAGTAGTACTTCCAGGGGCTGTATAGAGTTGAAGGCCTAGGAGTAGTCCTTCCAGGAGCTATATGTACTATCATGTGCCCCCCACTCCCTTATGCAGATTATCTGGATGGGGGAGTGAATTTGTGTTTGTCTGTAGAACGTGAGCTTTTGATTGTTGTGTTAGAAGAATTTGAGCTTTTCTCGCCCCCCCCAGTCCAGATTGCGCTGAGTTCGACGAATCAGGACTGAGTTGGTTGTACTTGTCAGGAGTTGAGCTTATCTAGCCCCCAGTCTGGATTGCGCTGAGTTAGGCGAATCAGGACTAAGGTGGTTGTCCTTGTCAGGAGTTGTGCTTTTCTTACCCCTAGTCCGGATTGCGCTGAGTTCGGCGAATCAGGACTAAGGTGGTTGTCCTTGTCAGGAGTTGAGCTTTTCTCGCCCCCCAGTCCGGATTGCGCTGAGTTCGGAGAATCAGGACTAAGGTGGTTGTCCTTGTCAGGAATTGAGCTTTTCTCGCCCCCTAGTCCGGATTGCGCTGAGTTCGGTGAATCAGGACTAAGGTGGTTGTCCTTGTCAGGAGTTGAGCTTTTCTCGCCCCCCAGTCCGGATTGCTATGAGTTCGGCGAATCAGGACTAAGGTGGTTGTCCTTGTCAGGAGTTGAGCTTTTCTCGCCGCCCCAGTCCGGATTGCGCTGAGTTCGGGGAATCAGGACTAAGATGGTTGTCCTTGGCAGGAGTTGAGCTTTTCTTGCCCCCCAGTCCGGATTGCGCTGAGTTCGGCGAATCAGGACTAAGGTGGTTGTCCTTGTCAGAAGTTGAGCTTTTCTCGCCCCCCCCTAGTCCGGATTGCGCTGAGTTCGGCAAATCAGGACTAAGGCGGTTGGCTTTAGCAGGAGTTGAGCTTTTCTTGTCCCCGGTCCGGATTGCGCTGAGTTCGGCGAATCAGGACTAAGGTGGTTGTCCTTGGAAGGAGTTGAGCTTTTCTTGCCCCCCAGTCCGGATTGCGCTGAGTGGTGTAGTCCGGACTTGGAAGTTGAAACGTTTTTTTGGTATTTTTCCCCCAATGATTTGAATTGTTACAGTTGTCTTTTTTCAAAAGACGTGCTGTAATAATGACTATTCAATAATGACCGCTTATGATTGACGTCCAGGATCGTGCCACGTAGCGTGGCTGTTTAGTTTTTAACCCCCTATAAAAGGAGGTGTTGTCTTCTTTGTTTTCTTTTTATTGCTTCTTTAATTCTTCTCTTTTTCTTTCTTTCTCTGAAGGTTTTTCTTTGATGTTCTTGTCGTCGCCGCCTGTCGCTCTAGCTTGGCCTGTGGTTGCTTCTTGGTCATCCCCAGTCACTCCGTTATATCAATCTTGTAAGTGTTGTTCTTTTTATTTGTTTCTGTCTTTACTCTGATTCTTTCTTGACTTTCATGGTTTCGTTGTAGTGGTTCTGTATTCTTGTATTTTGTTTCGGTTGTTTTGCTGTATGTATGTGTATATATATATGTTTGTGGGCATGTTTTGGTTTTTGATTTATGTTAATTGTGTTTCTGGGATTAGGGTTTTTTGTTTGGGTCCAGACTTGGTTAAGTAGTTCGGATTGATTATATTGTTTTTGGAATTTGTAATTGGTTGCTGTTTTTGCTTTATTGTGGCCTTTGGTTTGGAGTAGTAGGGTGGTTTTGAGTCCGGAGTAGCTTTTAGGTTTCGGGTTTTGGGTCTCCGGACTGTTTGCTTTTGACTTGTAATAAAATTGAACATAGTGTAGTCCGGACCATGTAGCTTTCAAGATAAATAAACTGTAGGATTTTAGACTAACCTTTGTCACTTGTTTTAGGTTTATGGTCCGGATTAAAGCTCTAGCCAAGGCTTACATAACTTGCTATCCGAGACCATCTGGTTCAGATTCTGAGGCCTCTGCTGATTCTGAACGAGTTGGGATGGGGAAGAAGGCTTGTACTTCGGACTCTGAGGCCGTACCGAACTTTCCGTTGCTAAGATTTCTGCCCGAAAGGTGCCTTGCAGTCCGGAGGGTCTGTGGGTGGAGAATCTTGGGTATTTTGTTAGTAAGAGCGAGGAGATAGAAGATAGCTTTTATTATAGGAATATCCGGTCAGGGTATACTAGACAGCAGAATGTCGGTCCGGGGCCGTATGATAGGGAAGCGTTTGATAGAAATTCGCTAATAGTATAGTGGCTAAGGAGCACTGCGAGTTGAAGGATGAATATGCGGCTTTAGATCACGAGGCTCAGGATTCTGCCGTCCGGACTGCTTTTCAACTGGACCCCGGATCGAATGGAGGTGGCCGACTCCGGACGAGAGGGCTCATCATAGGCCGACTGATGGGTTTGTTTCAGTGTGGCTGGAGCATCTCCGGTCTGGATGGAATCCACACTGGCATCTGTTCTTAAAGCATTTGTGCAAGTACGTGTACAAGATTTCTCCGATGCAGATAACACCTAATGGTATAAAGTGGATGACTTGGTTTATTGCTTCTTGCAATCAATTTAAGTTTCAGCCCACGTTCAAGCTGTGGCATCATATTTTTCATCCGGTCCGGTCCAGCTAGTTCCCTCTATATGAACTTCGGTTTCGGGCTTCGGAGTGCGGTTATGGTGGCTCCTACAGGCCTGTTATCCAGCAATCTACGCTGAAGTATTGGAATGGGGAGTTGATCATGCTCCGGGGCTTAGACTTATACTACCTCCCCCATATTGCTTCAGAAGGGGTCCGGACTCGCTTCCGTAGAGATGTGCTCCGGGGTGAAGCCATTCGGTTAATGTTTGCATTTTGTGAATATCTGGGTTTCCAAATGACCCGAGACACTTTTATGAATCATAGATCTATGCATAGATTAGGCTGTAAGTAGTTTTGCTTCATGTCCGGACCTCTTTATCTGCTTTCATCTGTTTTGGTTGTTTATTAGTTTTGACTTGTGTTTTTTGTTTGTTTCTTGCAGGTTTTCCATACTACAATATGGACATGTCGTCTTCCGCATACAGTGATGCGTTGAAAGGTCTGGGCAAGGCTTTCAAGTTGCCCAAGAAGAATGTTGCTGCTGGGTCCGGGTCTAACGCCTCTGTGGAGGAGGGATCCCAGAGTAATGCGGTTCTGATTCCGGAACCTGAAGTTCATGTGAACCAATCTACTCTGGAGTACAATGTTGAGCTGGATATCGGAAATGAGTTTGATAATCTTGAGGATCTTGGCCCTATTGGGGAAATTCCGGGTGCTGATTCTGGACGGAGGAGAAAGAGGCTCCGGAATCTTGGGTCAAAACCTCCCCGGGCTGAAAATTTTGAAGCTGGCTCTGGGTCCGGGGCTGGTAAAGGAAAAGCTGTTGATGAAGAGGGTCCGGATGAAGGTGGTCCGAGGCTGGAGGAAAAAGTTGCTCGTTTCATGGCTGGAATTCCTACTCAAACTGAGTGGAGGAGGATGAATCAGTCCGGATTCGATGCGACTATGAAGGAGTGTTCCCGGCTCTGGGGTCAGGTACTTCTTCTTTTTGTTCTTGTTTCTTGTGTTAATTTGCCTTAGAATGTTTTTCTAAGTTTCTCTGTTTTTTGCAGCTTGGTGGGTATATGGCTGGATCCGCCTCTCTTGCATACAATGAGCTCAAAGGTTTCCGGACTGCCGTTGCTGATAAGGATGCTGAGATTAGCCGGCTCCGGGACCAGATCATCGTGAAGGATAATTCTTTGTCCGGGTTGAACAAGCACCTGAATGAAGTGACTATTCGGGCTGAAAATGCTGAGAAGGAGGTTTCTGACTTGAAATCTGAATTGGCTGAGCTCCGGAGGCAGATGTCTGTTGTGCGTCCGGAGGCTGAGGTTATAGAGGAGTTTAAAAGATCTGAGGAGTACGATAGAGCCCTTGCCAATGCTGGTGCTCCAGAGATAGCTCGCTGCTGGCTTGTTGCTGAACGACATATCAAGACCAATCCAGAGGCCGATTGGGACAGCTTCGTCTCAGAGTTTATAAAAGCCAAGGAAGATATTGAGCTCGAATTAGGGGAACCAGAGCCGTTCGACGGGCCTTGCCCCAGCTTCTTGCCTTCCAGTGCTCCGGATTCTTGACGTTTTTATGAATTTGCTATTTCTTGAAGACTGTTGATACATTTGGTTCTTGTAATATTCATACTTTGCTCCGGGCTCATTTGAGTCCGGTGAATCTTTGATTGTTGCTTTTCTTGCTGTTATTTTACTTTGTTTTTGTAGTTTATTTTTGCATTAGAATATTTTTCCAAGTAAAATTTATTGCGCTAGTCCAGACTAACTTCTTGTCCGGACTAGTAGTTAGCTTTTTTACTTAGAAATTTTATTCCAAATAAAAATGGTTGCACTAGTCCGGAATTATAGCATGTCCGGACTAGTGGTGGCCTTTTAGTTAGAAAATTATTCTAAGTAAAAGTGGTTGCTCTAGTCATGACTAATAGCTTGTCCGGACTAGTGTTGGCTTTTTAGCTAGAAAATTAATTCTAAGTAAAAGTGGTTACTCTAGTCCTGAGTAATAGCTTGTCCGGACTAGTTGTGGCTTTTTAGCTAGAAAATTAATTCTAAGTAAAAGTGGTTGATCTAGTCCTGACTAATAGCTTGTCCGGACTAGTGGTGACTTTTTAGTTAGAAAATTAATTCTAAGTAAAAGTGGTTGCTCTAGTCCTGACTAATAGCTTGTCCGGACTAGTGTTTGCTTTTTAGTTAGAAAATTAATTCTAAGTAAAAGTGGTTGCTCTAGTCCTGACTAATAGCTTGTCCGGACTAGTGTTTGCTTCTTTTGGTTAGAAAATTAATTCTAAGTAAGAATGGTTGCTCTAGTCCTAATTAATAGCTTGTCCGGACTAGTAGTGGTTTTTTAGTTAGAAAATTAATTCCAAGCAAAAGTGGTTGCCCTAGTCCTGATTAATAGCTTGTCCGGACTGGTGTTTGCTTTTTAGTTAGAAAATTAATTCTAAGTAAAAGTGGTTGCTCTAGTCCTGACTAATAGCTTGTCCGGACTAGTGTTGGCTTTTTAGCTAGAAAATTAATTCTAAGTAAAAGTGGTTGCTCTAGTCCTGACTAATAGCTTGTCCGGACTAGTGGTGGCTTTTTAGCTAGAAAATTAATTCTAAGTAAAAGTGGTTGCTTTAATCCTGACTAATAGCTTGTCCGGACTAGTGTTTGCTTTTGAAAAATATGTAAAGTAAAAAAGCTTTTCATTACTCATTCATACAAGATAGAAGGAGAAACAGATTGGTTGCTTGCCATATTGGCTACAAGTTTTTTGGTTGCTTTGTTTGCTTTCCTACTGGTAGAATTTCCTTAGCCTTAGTCCATGCCAAGTGTTTGGGACTTCTGAGCCATCCATGTTCAGGAGCTTGTAGGTTCCTGGCCTGAGGACTTCTTTGATCTTGTATGGTCCTTCCCATTTGGGCATTAGCTTTCCAGTTCTTGTGGGATCTGATGCTTCAGTGTCTCGAAGAACCAAGTCTCCAACTTGGAAGTTTTTGACTCTTGACTTCTTACTGAAGTGCTCTCTTGTTTTCTCCTTGTATTTTTCCATCTTTTCTATAGCTTGGTCTCGGACCTCATCAATTAGCTCCATGTTTGTTTTGAGTCCTTCTTCATTTACTTCTTCTTCAAAGTTTATTGCTCTGTGAGAAGGAGAGCCAACTTCAATAGGCAGCATTGCTTCTGTTCCATAAGCTAGTTTGAATGGAGTTTATCCGGTGCTTGTCCTTGGGCTTGTCCTGTAGGACCAAAGGACACTTGGTAGTTCTTCTGGCCATTTGCTTTTGCTTTCTTTAAGTCTTTTCTCGATACCTCGGAGCAGAATTCTGTTAGTTACTTCTACTTGGCCATTTCCTTGGGGATATGCCACTGATGATTTTTTGTGCTTGATCCCGCGCTCTTGGAGGTAGGACTCGAACTCTGATCCAATGAATTGGGGCCCATTTTCTGATACTAGGACTCGCGATATCCCGAACCTCATCAAAATGTTTTCCATAAACTTTATGCAGTCTTGTTGGTTGATTGTCCTCATTGCTTTTGCTTCAACCCATTTTGTCATGTAATCAATAGAGACCAGTAGGTACCTGAGGTCTCTTTTGGCTCGAGGGAAGGGTCCCATAATGTCAATACCCCAAACAGCGAAGGGGATAGGTGACAGGACTGAGGATGGTAGGACTGGGCTTATCCGGGATACGTTGCTGAAGAGCTGGCATTCCTTGCACTTCTTGACGAATTCTATTGTATCCTGATGAATGGTTGGCCAGTAGTAGCCTTGTCTTATAATCTTATGAGCTAGAGCTTTTGCAGACATGTGGTCTCCGCATATCCCTACATGCACTTCTGCCAAACAGTACTTTGCTTCTTCTGGGCCAATGCATTTCAGGATAGGAGATGAGAAGGTCCTGCGGTAGAGTACTCCTTCTTCGAGGAAGAACTTGGCTGCTTTTGCTTTCAATCTTTGAGCTTTTCCTTTGTCTTCTGGGAGCTCCCCTTTGTCCAAGTAGTTTATGAAGGGAGTCATCCAGTTTTGAGTGCTCTCTATCTCCAAGATCTCTCCGGATTCAATGGATGGTTTGTGGAGTTCTTCGAAGTAAACTGAGCAGTCTAGATCTGATGAGTTCCGGACTAATTTGGATAGGATATCAGCTTCTTCATTTTCTTCTCGGCATATCTGAAGGACTTGGTGGCTTGGAATTGAAGCTAAGTAGCTCTAAACCAGTGCTTGGTACTTCGCCAGAGTAGGGTCCTTTGCTATATATTCTCCATTTGTTTGTTTGACCGCTATCTGGGAGTCGCTGTATATTTTTAAGTCTTGGACCCTTAGAGTCCTGGAGAGCTTTAGTCCTGCAATAAATGCCTCATATTCTGCTTGATTGTTTGTTGCTGGAAAGCTGAAAGATATAGCTGTCTGAATCTTGAATCCTTCTGGACTCTTGAGTATGAGTCCGGCTCCTGACCTCTCGCTTGTTGAAGAACCATCTACCTTTAAGGTCCAGGCTCCCGTACTTGTATCATTTTTTGGGTCCTGGTCCCTGTCCATTGGTTCTGGATCTTCTTTTGGGAAGTTGCATTCGATTATGAAATCTGCAAGAGCTTGAGCTTTGATTGCAGTCCTGAGAATGAAGCTTAGATTGAACTGGCTCAACTCCACAGCCTAATTGACAAGTCTTCCCGAGACATCTGGCTTGTGAATTATTTTTCTTAGTGGTTGATTTGTCACTACTCTGATTTCCCTCCCTTGGAAGTAGTGCCTGAGTTTTCTTGAGGTTGTAACTAAGGCAAAGGCGAACTTCTCCAATCTTGGGTATCTTGTTTCTGCATCTTTTAAAACTTGGCTTACATAGTAGACTAGTTGTTGTGTTCCATTATCTTCCCTGATTAGGGCACCTCCTACGGCTTGTGCTCCTGCTGACAAGTATAAGTAGAGAGGCTCTCTGGGCTGAGCTTTAGTTAGGACTGGTGGCTGAGAGAGGTAGGACTTGATTTCTTCGAATGCCTTTTGGCACTCCAGGCTCCAGTTCACCTCTTTCTTGTTTGTTTCTCCTTTGAGTAAATCAAAGAATGGTAGGCACCTCTCTGCTAGCCTTGAAACAAATCTCCTGAGTGCTGCTAGGGACCCTGCTAGCTTCTGCACATCTTTTTGGGTCCTAGGAGCTTTCATCTCCTGGATTGCTTTTATTTTCTCTGGATTGGCTTCTATTCCTCTGTTGCTGATCATGAATCCTAAGAACTTGCCTGCTCCTACTCCGAAGGTGCATTTTTCCGGATTCAGCTTGAGTTGGTTCTTCCTCAGGTTGTCAAAGCACTCCTTCAGATCTTCCACATATCCTGGTATAGTTGTTGATTTGGAAATCATGTCATCGACATAGCACTCCAAGTTTCTCCCAATCTGGGACTTGAATATCTTGTTCATGGCTCTTTGGTAAGTGGATCCTGCGCTGGTAAGCCCGAAGGGTAGCATCACATAAGCATAGACTGCTCTGTGAGTTATCAATGCTGTTTTAGGAATGTCCTTCGGGTTCATCTTTATCTGGTTGTATCCGGAGAAGGCGTCCATAAAACTAAGCATAATGTGTCCGGAGGTGGCATCTATCAGTTGATCAATATTTGGAAGAGGATACGGGTCCTTCGGGCATGCGTCATTCAGGTCAGTGTAGTCCACACACATTCTCCATTTGCCGTTGGACTTCTTAACCATGACCACATTAGCTAGACACTCCGGATATTTGATTTCTTTGATGATTCATGCTTTGAGTAGCTTTTCTACTTCTTCGTCAATGGCTCTTTGCCTCTCCGGAGCAAAGTTTCTTCTCTTCTATTTTACTGGTTTTCTGTTGGGGTTGACGTCCAAGCTGTGCGTTGCTATGGACTCATGTATTCCTGGCATG
This sequence comes from Apium graveolens, assembly GCF_009905375.1. NCBI lineage: Eukaryota > Viridiplantae > Streptophyta > Magnoliopsida > Apiales > Apiaceae > Apium > Apium graveolens. The sequence goes on from NC_133655.1 coordinate 282,790,813, forward strand.
TCCCTTGGACTCTAGGCTAAAACATCTTTGTACTCCCGAAGTAAGGATACTAATCTCTCCTTGAAGGACTCCTCGAGTCCTGACCCAACTTTCACTTTTTTGCTAGAATTGCTTTCATCTACATGGACTTCTTCTGTTTTAACTGCGGCTTCAATTTTTGCTTGTTCTTTGTTTGAAACCATTTGATGAATCCGGGCTTCAGAGTTATTCTTTAGATAGTAGTTTGCTTGTTCGGGTTCTTTGGTTGCTTGCATGGTAGGACTAGCTTGTTCTGGGACTTGATTTGCCTTATTTAGTACCATGACTTGGTTGCTTGCCAGTCCCTCTGGACTTGTTTTGTTTGCTTCTTCCGTTGTCCGGGGTCGGTGCTTCTTCATGCTTTGTTGCTTGCGAAAGACCGTAGCCTTCCTCTTGTTATCTTGATGGGTTTCTGCCATAACTAACCCCTGGTTGTAGCATATTTCAGCAACTCCGTAATCTCCTTTAATCTCCCCGACTCCTGTCGGGGTTGGGAATTTGATCTTGAGATGGGAGATTGAAGTTATCGCTTGCATCATGGTTAGAGCTGATCTGCCAATAATACCGTTGTATGAAGAAGGAGCATTGATCACATAAAATTTGATGACATGAGTCACTTGGTTAGGAGCAAATCCAAAAATGACTGGTAGATACAAAGTTTCTTGGATCGGGACTAAGTTGTGGCCGAAGCCATAGAGTGGGTCCTCTCAGCATTCATTTGAGTGGACACTCCCTAACTGCATTCTATCCACTGTGTGCTTGAAGAGAATATAAAATACCGAGGAGCCATTATCTATGAGCATTCTTCTTACTTCATTATCAAAGATATCTAGAGTGACCACCAAAGCTGCATTGTTATGAGGGTTGACTCCTTCGTAGTCCTTGCTGCTGAAAGATATCACCAGGTCTGGGAGTGAATGGATTGAGAACACTTCTTCGCCGAAGTCCGGGCTCCGGGGTGGGGAGTGGGATCCACCTAGGACCACATTGACTACATTCTTTCCTCTTTTCTGTGCTTCCCCTCTGTTGTTCCGAACTAAGTACTTGTTCATGTTCCCCTTCTTCACTTGGTCCTCAATGAAGTACTTGAGTGATAAGCAATTCTCAGTCTTGTGGTCATGTGCTTCGTGGTAATCACACTGCCTATTATAAAGCCTGCTTTCCAGAGGAGTTTGCATTGGTTTAGGAGGATAATAGAAAGGCTTGTCTTTTACCTCTTTCAAGATTTCCTTCCGGGTCATGTTGAGAGGAGTCCAGTCCGGCTCCTGCTTTGGCTCCTGGGGCTGCTTCGCGGGTCCTGGGTCACTGCTTGACTCCTTCTTAGGACCAAATCTCTGGAAAATCAGAGTAGTTTGTCTTTCTTGGCCTTGGTTGCTTTGCTTGAACTTCTTATCCTGATGGTAACCCCCTTTCGGTCGGTCCTCATTGTTTTTGCTCCTGGACCCCCCATTCCGGGTCATCCTCATTGCATGGAGCACATTTGTTTCCTTAATGAGTCTGACAGCCATGGAATAAGCTGCTGCCAGACTTTGCGGCTCCTTATTGATTAGCTCCACTATATACCTCTCGTTGTTCTCTGGGTCCAGGTTTCTCCTAAAAATGCTCAAGGCTTCCCTCTCATCCAAACTTGAAACTTTGTTGATTGCTTCCTGGAACCGGCGCATGTATGCAGAGAGGGACTCATTGTCATGCTGTCGGATTGTCTCCAGGTGACACATGTGCATTTCGTGCGTTTTGTTTGCCCGAAATCTCCGAAGGAAGGAAGTCCGAAATTCCTTCCAAGAGTGGATACTGCGGGAGGGGATTCTGCTGAACCATCTCTAGGCCCCCCCTTAAGAGTTGAAGCGAAGAACCTTGATTTTGTCAAGTCATTGTAGTAATACATTTGCGCTATTTGCTCAAAGTAATTCAAGTGCTCCTCCGGGTCTCCTAGTCCATCGAAGGAGTCGAAGTTGTAATGCTTCAAGTTTCGCTGCCGGGGTATAACTTCCAGGGAGTGGCTGAATGGAGTTAATGTTTCTCCAAGCTCTACTCCTGAGTCTCTGTCCATCTTTCTCTGCAATTCATAGATCATGTCTTTGAGGTCCCTCTGCCCCTCTTCTTCTTCGTCATCAGAAATCAGCTCCGGAGTAGGATCTCTCCGAGTTCTTTTGCTCCTAGACTTGGCCAATAGCTTTTCTTCTTCTAGCTGCATTTTCTTTTGGATCTTTAGCTCTAGCTTTGCTTCTTCTTCTTTCCTGATTTGCTCCCGGACTTCTTCCAACTTTCTCTGCTTAGCAACTTCTGCTTCTTTCTTGCTTTGATCTTATTTGCTTTTCTTCCCTTTGGCTCCAATTCGGTCGAACACATACCTCTTTGATTGCTGGGAGTCCCCGGACTCCTCCGGTTCCTCCTCTAGTTCGGCTTCTTCTTGGAGTCGGGTCTGCTCCTGCCTATATAGTCTGATTGCTTCTGCTAGTTCATCACTTGTAAGGTTTGCCATGTGCTCTTCCGCTACCGGGACATTGGTGTACTTGTACTGATTGAGCTCTATGAGGGTCCTGGCATCCCTGGTGTTTACAATTCTCTCCACTACAGGAGTGTGTAGTGGCTGCTCCTGGAATATTTCTCTCTCGGCTCCCGGGTCGAGGGCCTGGGAGTGGTCCGGCTCCTGGACCTGAGTACTAGCAGATGGTCTTCCAGAGGTATTCTTTCCTGGTCTTGCCATTTCTCAACAATACCAACAACAAATAACAACAATATGCCACAGAGAATATCGATCTAAGGTTGCTTTATGAAATTTGCAGAAACTACCCAGAATAACAACATACACTAACAAATAGCTTCCTGGGAGCAGCTCAAACAATTTCTTGGGACTACTCAATGATGAAGTATAACGCTAATGCCATATTCAAACTAGAGCAATAACGATTAAAACTAACGATAGCTCACACAAACGTGACTTAAATAAACAAAACGGGCTCACACAAACGTGGCCAAAAATAACGAGCACACACAAACGTGGCTGAAATAAACAACATTCATGCTTATGGAAAAGGTTGGTTGCTTGGGTTCTTACAAGTTTGAATAAATGGACTCTTTGAAGAGTTTGTTGATGAAGGTGAAATCAGGGGCACCGAGACCCAAGGATGGAGCGGCCCCCTCCTTCTAGCGCCAAATGATAACTCCTGGTGGTGGGGCTGCTCCTTCGACGGCGTCCTGGATCCTTCTCCGCTGTAGGGGTGTAGCTGTGGTTGGAATCCTACAAAACAACACCGGAAGGGGGGTTGGAGTCCCGCGGCGCCTCCAGCGTAAGAGTAAGAACTAGTTTTTTGGGAAGATGAAGATGAATATGAATGCAGGGTGGCTGTGTGTGTATATGAGTGTGTAAGAATGATTAACCCCAAAACCTCACCTTCTTGGGCTATTTATAGCCCAGGGGTAGGATTTTGGGGTTGGTACCTTTAGATCATAACCATTGGTTCTGGGAGCGGAGGACACCTGGCTGGAGTGGATGCTTTACACGTGTCAGTGCGGGATTGGCCGAGGAATGTTCTGAGGATCCTCTGACACGTGCCCTGATTATTCTCATGATTGATGTGTGACAGTTGTCCCCATCACGTGCCTGGGTCAACGTCTCACGTGCTGGGATTTACCAAGGTTAGGCTTGCGGGACTGAGCCAGTTAGGAGTGGTAGTGTGCGGGACTACTCCTTCCAGGAGCTGCGCGGAGTCAGGGGCCTAGGAGTAGCCCTCCCAGGAGCTGCATGGAGTTAGGAGTAGTCCTTCCAGGAGCTGCATGGAGTTAGGAGTTTAGGAGTAGTCCTTCCGGGGGCTGTATAGAGTTGAAGGCCTAGGAGTAGTCCTTCCGGGAGTTATACGTACTATCAGTTGAGGATGCAGCAGAGAACTATGTTTCATACACTTGGGACGGGGTTTTGTATTGTTTACGCGATGATGGATCAAACTTATGGTTCACATTCTACAGAGGGATTTCACGAAAAGCTATGAGGCAGAGGCTCGAAATTTATTCTCAGAACCCTGACCTTCCGCGAAGCATTGCAGTTTTGTTCGATTGGTTTTAGTTCAAGCACTTGTTAAAAATTAACGTCTAAAAGATTAATTGAACTCTCTTTTTCATTTCAAATATTTCTGCGAGTTAGAGTAAGTCCAATACTAGATGCAAAAGACGTTAAAAATTAACGTCTAAAAGACTAATTAAACTCTCTTTTTCAGTTCAAATATTTTTACGAGTTAGAGCAAGTCCAATACTAGATGCAAAAGTATCCGTGTTTAGGCAAGAAGATGATTTTGAAACTCATACATTTCACAACTCAGGTCCACTCTGTCTCTGGGTAGTGCCAAAAACACATCCTAGAATCCAAAAATGTAAACTGTCATTTCTGTGAAATCACATGTAAAACAATAAAACTGTATCATTCCATTATGAAGTATTTAGCATGTTCATTAGATTAAAAGAATAAGTAGCCAGCCTATAACACATATCTGACCAACTTAACATGAGAAAAAGTTATTCTTAATTAAAATAAAATTATAAAATTTGAATACATTTCATTCATGTTATATACCACTAATTATTTCTCCTGCTTAATCAATGGGATATGCCAGACAATGCTTACAAAGATTTTTGCACATTTGCATTGTTACCGGCCTCCGGTAACTCACCTTTTTCATATCCAGATTTTAGAGGCTTACCATCCCGACCGAGTTTCTGGTTAGGAATGTACCAGTACTATGACTGAAAAGGATTAGCTAGTATAAGTGACTTTGATGCCTCATCAGAAATTAATGTGATAAAAGATACTGGTAAAGTAATAGTAGTACTATTTGAATGTCGACGCTCAAGTGTGGATCACACAACTCACAAGCCAGAGACTTAGAGAGGGACCGGGCTGCCATGACCTCAAGTAACACATGCTAAAACAGTATCGGTGACAATTCTTTACAAACTTTAATTTTAAATGATACTATAACTTATTTCATGTCAGATCCCAAGTCCTAACAAACATTTATTAGGGGTCCCCATATCCTAACAAACATATGTTGTAGTTACACTGTCACCAACGTTATTTTGTCAAGCCGGTGTCAAGAGTTTGACTAGATACGTATGTATATTATACATTATTTTGTCAAGACGCTAATAAAAAGTTGGTGTAGTGATTGAGTTCTTAAAAATGATGAGTAATAAAAAGTTGGTGCAATGATTAGTGAAGATATGTGGTTATATAATTATTTAACAAAAATAATACTAAAAACATAAATTATCAAAGAACTTGACCTATTTGTGCAACACTTCAACTTGAAGGCTTAATACAAAATTTTCAAATTGAACAAATTAATATATACAAGAAACTTACAAATAGAAGAGAACCATGTGTCATCATCATCCATCAACCCAAAAACAAAAGAGAATATTAGTAAGACATCAATGTTAACGTTAGAAGATATTATAGATGGTATTGATGTTGGGCACGCAAGTAATTTACCCAGAGTAAGCATCTCCCACATAAAACGGAGTTTTCATATGCTCCCCACTTGTTTATTCAAGGGCTAATTAGCCAAGCATATTCTACAATTTTATACACGTACTACCCCTCAATATATTCTTAATTTTTTAAGATTTGACGCTTTAATTTTTTACATATTTTTAGGTGTTTTGGTTAGAGAACTAAAATTAATAAAAAAAATTTGAATAAAAGTAAATGACTAGAATTTTAATTCACAAAAAAAATTTAAAAATACTAATTTTAACTATCCGGTCAAATCAGCTAAAGTGTCAAAAATCAAAATATCAACTAATAATAAAAAATCGAGGGAGTATATCTTCCTCTTGTCTAGTGTCTAGATTTTCTCAGCCTCTACCCATTGTTCTAAAAAGCGGAATCGACATTGTTCGGTAGACCAACCTTTTGGTGATTAATTGAATAATCGGTAATTAATCGGATTGATTAATCGGATGATTTTAATAAATTATAAAAATAATTAATTTATTATACTAAATATATTAATTTAAGAAAATAGTGTACTGATTAATCGGATTATAAAATCGAATCGGCAGACCATATTAAAACGGTTAATCGGATGATTAATCGGTAAAATCAGTGATTTTAAGAACAGAGCCTCTACCTAAATAAAAGAATCTTCTCAACCGGTAAAAGAAATTGGTTTATTTTTCAAAAATTGTTATTAAATCATCAATAAATTGGTCAAACAAAAATAATTAATAAATTATGAATAAAGTAGTCAAAAATATTTGACCGATTCAATGAATCGAAGATAAATCATTAAATTTTACAAAAATTATCGATAAATAACAAATCAATAACTTAACGGATCAGAGGTTGAAAGTTACTAGAAACCTTTTTAGCAACAATGGAACTAATTTTTCCGTAACGAACAATATATACAAGAAACTAAAAAGAAGAAGAAGACAACCATGTGTCATCATCATCCATCAAGAAATATAAAAGAAAATGGCCGTGTTTTTAAGTTAGTTTTTTTATATAAAATAAATTTTGAATCAAATTAGAGGTTTGACTAAATGATAAATAACTAATTTTATTTCAAAAACTAATTTTTATTTCAAAAACTAATTTTGAAAAAATTACTTGGAGGAGCTTTTTCAAGTAAGTAGTACAAAAAACATTGTTCAAAACTGAATTTAATCGGATAATCATAACAATTAACTCAATCAGGTCTATATTAGTAATGCATCAACGTTAACATTAGTTACATTACAAGAAATTTTTGTAAGGTGATTAATGGCTTAACATAAGGTTTCATTAGAGATTTTGTTTAATCACAATTTTTAATTAAAAATTTTAAGAAATTTTTATTATACACCAACTAATATTAAAATTATTAACAACATTTCATATTAGCCACCATTATTTTAAAATTCTGGCTCCTTCTCATCTGTCCAAAATAAGCATTGCCATATAAAATGGATTTTATCATATGCTCCCCACTTGTTTATCAAAGGGCCCATTTGACCAAGCATCTCAATGACAAGCATGTCTACCTTGTCTACATCTTCTCAACCTCTACCTTAACAAATTAACATAGTTTTACCATAATACCCCTTCATACCGACCAATTTGTTGAGAAAAACAAACAAGTTGGTTAGGAAAAACAAGAAGAATCAAGGGTACATTTGGACAAAAGGTTCAAAGATACATCCATTAAACTCCTAACTATAATATGAATCATCAACATTACTAACCAAAATTAAGAAAATTATAGTAGATTTATATTACAACCACTACTTCAACTAATCTTCCCAAGTCTCTACTACCATGTGCAAAATTAAATGGACCAAAATGCCCATACAATAATTGATTCCCACAATAGCACAAACCTCCCCATTCTTTCACCACTTTTCAAAACGAACCCCAAACTTCCAAAATCTTACAAAACAACCCAAGATTCTTAATTTTTTCACTTTGCACTCCCTCTGCTGATAACTTCCTTATACCTCAGAATCGAATTCATCCTCTGCAACTTCAACTGTTGCTTGAACCTGTTAATAAAATCATCGGCTTTCGTATCGACTTCTTCATCGGGCTCGACAGTACTCTTCTTCTCCCTCACTGTTGCAGGCCTCCTTATCTCCACAATGTCACTCTCTTCAAAATGAGCAAATGGTGACTTCATACTTGCTGACTTCTTCATCTTGGTCGACAACTTGACCGGAACTTGACCGGAAGCTGGCCGAGTTTCTGAAGTAGTTCTGCTAAAGTTACTGTCAGTAAACTGGTGCCCTAGCTGACTGTACACTTCATCTAAGTTCTGCACCTCCTCATCTTCATCTTCATCATCTGTTTCTCTTAATGGGCTCTCATCTTCATGGCCTTGCTCAAGAATGAACTGGGCCTGGGCCTGAGCCCTTACAGTTTCTTGGTGCATGGTTTCTTGATCCAGGCTTTCTTGTTTAATGAGTGCAGCTTCATGGGATCTGAAGTTTCTGAAATTTAGAGATTTGAGACGTTTAAGAACAGATGGTGATCTAAGAAGCTTAGGGGTATGACGGTCATTTTGGAAACTAGAATCTTGATCTTCTTGGTCTTGTTGTGAAGTTTGTTTTTGAGTTAGCAAGTTTGAGTTGAATAAAATGGTGCCTACCATGAGATTGAGAAGAACAAAGAAAACAGTGGGAGTGAACCAGCTGTTCATTGAAGCCCATACTGAAGGATTTGATACAGATTGTGTGAGCATTGTATGGGATAATGTTTCTGCATTCATCGCGTGTGTGTGTGTTTAGAGAGAAAGAATGTGTTTTTGTAGAATTTGGATATGTGAACTTGAGTGCAGTGTGGACTAAATACATGGTGACCATACGCCTTTATGGATATTTTATTTCGGTACTGCAAGTGACTAGCATTTGTCAAATATTTTGGGTGGGACATGCGTATCGGAAATAATTAACGGAAAATATTACATGTACAAAATTTGTGTCAAAATTGATAATCTGGTAAATTTATTATGACATTATCAAATAAAATGTTTTTATACATTTATTCTAAGAGCATCTCCAATGGGAGAAATCCTTAGTAAAAAATTCTTAGGTGGCAACTATTATACATAATATGTATAAATTTGAACAGTTCAACCATCTAAAACCTTTAGCTAAAATTATAGCCAACTTCCTCATCTTGGCTAAATTTGTCAAATGTCTCTGGAGCTGTAAGCATAAATTTAATATTATAGCAAGTCCCATTTGAGCACATTACGTTACAGATTCAGCAAATTTTACATAATCATTATTTTATATTATTTTAGCCAATCATTTTACCTAATATCATTGGAGATGTTCTAACAATACCAATCAAAATATATCATACCGTGTACATGAACAATATTTCGTACCTATCTTTTCACCTCTTGCATTATTCTTAATCAATGTTATAGAAATCGAGAATAAAAAAAAATCGATCGAATTATTGATTTAGGATTAAATCGGGAGGATTAATCAGAGAAAAAATCGGTTGCATTTTATTTTTAAATTATATTTAATTTATCTCCTTATTTTAGTAATAATTCATAAATTAATATATTTATTATATTATATAATTTATAATCGGGAATTAATTATTAAAATCAGGAATTTTTAGAACCAGGCTCGTAATAATTAGTAAACCTAAGGTGAAATCCGAATGCTCTAAAGTCTAGCATGAATTGTTAATGATTTTTATAGATGAAGTCAGAACGGACGAAAAGAAATGAGGTCGGAGATGGGGGGTTCATATACGTTAATATTAAACAAAAGGAGCAGACAGGGACAGCACACAGGAAAGAGGCAGGAAGTTTACAAGTCACAACAAAATAAGGTTACAAAAATCTAGCAACAATTCTTAATTTCATCTTTGTTCTTAATTTTCATTATTGCCTTATTATTTAAAAGGGTGTATTAATTTCAGAATTTAAAGAATTAATAATAATCCATCGATTTTGGAAGATTTTCGTTAATTTTAATTATTCGTGGATTCTGACGGAGTTGATGAAAAAATCTTGCTCTTGCTGATTTTGTGAAGTTTTCCACAAATCCTTCAAAATCTCATGTATTTTAAAGATATTTCACAAAATTAAAAATGAATTAGCAAATTCATTAAAATCCACAACTTTTTCAAATAAAAAAATCCACGGATTTTTGAATGTCATCAGATTTTGATGGACTTTTAAAAATCCAAATTGAATACTGCAAGATTTTAGTAGACTTTTTAAAATCTAAATTGAATATCCTCAGATTTTAAAAAACTTTTTCTAATCTATACTGAATATCATCAGATTTCAAAAGATTTTTTAAAATCCAAATTGAATAATTCAAGAATCCAAAAAAATCCTTTAAAATCTTGATTGAGTACATCTCTTATTTTTGTGTTGTTCGTGAGAGTAAAACAAGATAATGGAACATAGTATGAATAATGTTAGATTCATAAAATTATATATAATTTTCTTCACAAAATGAATATGCGATAGATATCGATTGAAATTAGTCCTGCATTCACATCCATAACTTAATTAAATATCACGAATCACATGTCATATTATTTTGTAAATTTTTTATATACCAAATTTTGTGCATACAATAATACTCACCTATTACATATATTACATGTACCACGTCATTGGTAGAAAAGTTTATTAATAAAATATTTTCTGCATCCTACATTACGTGTCATATTTTTATTATTATATAGTTAAATTGAATAGACTTTGACCGATAATTATGAAAAATTTATCTATTATCTTAAAAAAATTGGAAAAAACATTTTAAAAGTATTAGATATATATTTTTTAATAATATAAATTTTGAATCTTGTTTTGATTACATATAAACATATTTTACGGTCAAAATATAATAAAATTAATTATAAACTAATTAAAATAAAAAACTTAATATGAGACGAGGGAGTAGTGTTCTGAAAACGGCCGACTTGACTCAGTATTCGTTTACTCGCATGATCCATTTACTCATATGAATGCTTTGAAATCGGTAACCGACCAATTCGTTTAAGTGAGTACACACTGCACAGCTAATCACTCGAATGTTACAAACGAGTGTTCAAACAAACAATCAATTATTCAAATTTTAAAAACATAATCGGGCCAAATTTCGATTAATCGGCAAATTGGGGATTAATCGGATAGATTAATCAGAATAAAAATCGGATATTTAAATATTTTAATAATATTTAATATATTTACCTTATTTATTATTAAATATATAATTCAAAAATAATTTATAAATTTTAATCGGATTTCAAAAAATAGATCAGCCAAATATTTTTTAAGGATTAATCGGGGATTTTTAGAAAACTGCTCCTATTACTCGAAATTAAGACGCCCACCGAATCTGATTTAAGTAAATACTTGACTGTATCAATGCTGTCGAAATTGGGAATCGGGAAAAATAGATCTAGTTATCGATTTGGGATTAATAAAAAATCGGGGATTAATTAAAAGGATTAGTCGTAGTAAAAATCAGATGTATTATATTATGAAATTATATTTAAAATATTATTTTGATTATATTAGTTATTATTAACAAATATATATTTATTATATCATAATTTTTATAATTATTCATATTTAAATTAATATAGTATTTTAACTTTAATAAATTATTATATATACTTACAAAAAAAATCGTAAGGATTAATCAGATTTTAAAAATCAAATAGATCGAGTACTTTGCAGAGAATTAATCGGTGATTAATCGATTAAATTAGGTATTTTTAGAATACTGGACGATATTATTAAAAATATTGAGAATGAGTATATATGTCATTAAAAACTGGAGTACATCATGTCTTGTCTTTGAGATGAGACAAGGAGTGGAGGGGGCTGAGTCGCCGTTCACGACTTTAAAACTGTATATGTGGGCCGACTTGCCTAGATAAAAGCTGATCTTAATTTTTTCTTTGAAGTGTTTAGCTTTTTTCACTTTTGCAGGTTTTTTACATTCATGATTCTTGTCTTTTTATTTTTTCTAGATTTAGGTTTTACTTAAGAATTAATGAAAGTTCTTTAGATTTTAAATTTTGAATTATTAATTTTACGTTAAAAGTTCATTAAAATTTGAGTGTAGTTATCTAAGAATCTTAAATAATTCTACAAACTCTAATGGTGTTCAATCAAATTTTATACAAATTATAAATATTCAAATCCAACATTTTTCCTTTTCTTCTTACTTTTACCAACCCAACTATCTTTCTTGAAATGTCCTGGTTTGCCACACTTCCAACATCTAATCTTAGGCCATTTGTTGGAAGAGTTGCTATTATTTCCTTTAAATTTCCGTCTATCACCTTTGCTATTTTTAAAATATAAGATCCACCATCTTCAACCATATTCACAGAAGAGTTACCAACTTGATTTTTGCCCTTATGATTATCCTCATTTTCTTGATTCCTCAAAACCTCTTCAATTCTAAAGTGACTTCCAAGTTCAACCAGCGTCATATCATCTTTATTATGTTTCAAGGTGTGTTTAAAATCTTTCCATGATGGTGGAAATTTGTCTATAACACCATAAACAAAGATGATTATGTTGAACGAACTATCTTAGAATCCTTAACAATTCATTGTATTGTTCCATCACCAGTCTAGAGTCGACCATATTATAGTTCATAAAATTACTGATCAGAAACTTCATACTAGAAGCATTTTCTGCCATGTACTTGGATTCAAGAGAATCCCACAATTCTTTTGCTGACTCAACATTTTGATATACATCGAAAAAGGAATCAGACATACCGTTTAAGATGTGATCGCGACATATGCAGTCATCGTTTTCCCATTTGCAGCGTTTTCTTATTTGTTCAACAGTTTCATTCTCAATCACTTCTGGCATGGGGGTACTTAGAACATACACAACCTTTAGCGTGGTCAACAAAAATGCATATTCTTCTGCCATCTACTTGCTTGTCATATCTTTTGCAAATTCTCCATTCGTCATCTTCAGAATAAAATAACTTCAATCTTTGTTATATAAATGGTAGTAATTAGGATTTTTTTGAAGTGGTTCACCAAATAAATCAATAGGATAAAGTCAGAAATTCTGCAAGAAGAGAAAATGTGTTTTTTATTGTGAATTTTAAAATGAACCAACCACAAAATGATCAATGCAACACCTATATATAGATGTCAACAGATGTGTCTTTTATCAACAGATATATCTCAATCTAACATAGATGTCAACATATGTGTCTTTTGTCAGCAGGAACATATTAATCTAATAGGTTTGTCTAATGTCAACAGACACATCTTTTCCCAACGTATGTGACTGATGCGAATGAACATGCCTCGTAAGCAATAATACCAAAATCTTAATAAACACGGGCATAACATACACTCCGTACTCTCCCGACTTGTTCAATGTATCATTATGATTACATTGATCAACTAATCAATTCAATTACACTAAAATATCCAACATCTCTCATCATTGATTTTTATACCTTTTCCCACGTGGCATTTTGATTTTCCACTGCAACCTGAATTTTCATTTCATTTTCCTTAGCTACGTATAGAGTATTATGACCTATCTTCACTCTCGCATCTGTCAGCCATTTCCTAGTGTTGAATGGATGAATCCCAAACATATTCTGAGCTATTGTCAGCAAACTAGTCTATCATCATCTACATCATTCCACTCGAAAAAATCACAAATGAAATTGGAATCTACGTAGGGCCCGTTTGGGATTTCTTAAGAAACGTAACTTATGACTTAAAGTTGTAAAAGTGATATGAATATCGTAGCTTATATATTATTTAGGTATTTGAATATTTTACGTCTAAATTCCTTATAAGTTGATAATGTGTTTGGTAAATCATAAATTATAAGTTATAATTTTTTTGAAATAAAATATAGTGTAAATTACAAATTACATATATTAATAATTTTGATACATGAATATGCAAATAAAAGAAAATTTAAAAATAAGGATTTCATGATCAGAATAAAACTAAATAATATTACAGTATTCATCCTGACGAAAATAAAATTATAATATTGATCCGGGTTAAAAAAACAAAACTAAACATAATTAGATTTATTTATTTTAGTTGGTATAATATTGCTTTCGGGTTAAAGCAAAATAATATATACTGTAACACCCGAGTTTCACATCGATAGAATTTGAGACTTCTATCCACTTTACAAGTCAAAGTACCCGCATTATGTGCACAAACAAATCATGATATTTTGGGTGAATATGGCTGGCTTGTTTTTTACCCACTTAGGCGGCGAAATTTGACTCAATTTTCGTAAAATACTCGAGATTTAATCCGAGCTGAAAAGATTATACGATGAAACGAGCTGAAATAAAATTAAAATCAAAATTAAAAGACAATTACCCGACATTTAAAAATTTTAAAATTAGCAAATTTTATATCTTAAAATTTTAATCAAATTAAATTTAGAAATATTATGTAGTATAAAAAGTATTTCGTATATCACACAGGGTGTAAGGTTGTACAAATTAAAAAAAAGGAATATATAGAAAGAAAAGGAATGGATTCTCGTCGAGAATGAAGAATGAAACTTGAAAGTTAGGTTTTCTAACTTTCCCTTTTTGACTAAAAAATGATCATATATCAGTGATTGTTTAATTTGCCAAACAGTCAAGTGACTAGATGAACGGGCTCAAAGCCCAAACGAGGCTTTAAAGTGGTAGCCCAAACATACATATAGGTTGACTATTACTCAAGCAACTTACATGTGGCAATGACGTCAATGGTGTCCGCGAACAACTAAGAAGCATTTGAATCCACCCATCACCTATATTTTACGACAAAGGTGATTGCACCACATATAGCAACAATAAAGGAACCAATCGCTATAACATCTAAAGTTTTTTTTTAAAGTAAGGCCATTAATACATCATCTTGTATTAATATTATAGCGCTCCACTTCACTCGAAAATTCATTTATGGGTCGAAGAGTAAATCATGGGAGCCAATCATTGGGCATATGTCCATACTAAATGTGAGAATGTTAGGGGTGGATGAGAATGAGTCATACGACTAGCATGAGCTAATACAATGTCACGGAATCTCAAAGTGTTAAAATAAATCCATTTCCCAGATCTTATATTAATATTTTAACATTTTCTCTTACTCGAAAACCCATTTATGGGTCGAAGATTTGAGGCAGTAATTTGCCTTTCGTGTCTGTTGGTTACAGGCCCAATAAGGCCCATTGAACGAAGGCCCAGTAAGCGGTTAAGCTACTGGGCCGAAGGACCTCCAGGCCCGCGTGACGAAGACCCACAGAAGCCAGGCCGAGGCCCACTACTCGCGGACCGTTGGACAGAACAAGGGACATAACGCCCCCTTTTCACTCCCTTCTTAATGATTGGTAACGGCTGACATTTAAAGAAGAATTGGGTATAAAAACACCTGGAAAAGTTAGACAAAAGAGACACATTCTCAACACTCTGCTTCTCTTGTATTACTACCCTACTTTTACAGCCAGATTCTGATTCTCACACCGGAGGTGAATCAGGGGTACAAACCCTCGCATTCTCTTCACTTTCAGGTACGACCGAAGCCATCTTCAATCCAGCCGAAGCCTGTTCACGCGACCGAAAGGATCTGGGCGTAACATTTGGCGCCGACTGTGGGGAATACGAGAGTTACAAGTTGAGAATGAGACTATGACAGAAACAATTCATGAACATTCACTGCCGCCTGGTTTACCGATAAAGGACAACCGTCCACCCTAATCGATGAGGACGGGGTTATTATGCTAACCCCTGAAGAACAGGCCTTACTCCTAAAGATCCGGGAAGAAAAGGCCGCGGAGAAGGGTAAGGCCAAAGTTGTTCAAGTTGACCAGGAAGCGGAAGCGCGAGCTAAGAAAAGAGAAGCTGATGCGCTCCGGTTGAAGGCCCTGCAACTGCAGAGGGAGGAAATTGAAATGCAAGAGCGAACCCTGAGAGAAGCGATGCGGGCCGACGAGACCGGTAGAACGAATAAAGATAGAAGGGAACGTAGGGCGTATGACGAAGAAGATGAGTCTGACTCTGATTCGCATCCCCGAAGGAAGAGGACTAAGCAACTTTACTCTTCTGATTCAGATGAGGAGCCCGATGGATCCCGCCTCAGGCTCAATCTCTTAGAGAAGGCCCTGTTCGGTGATAGGAGGCCCGATCGAGAACCTGTCGTAACACAAGAGATCGAGCTGTACCGACCCCCTCCGGGCGAGGAGAGACAATTCCCCAAGATGAGCGAGTTCAACGGGAAAGGAGACCCCGAGGACCACTGTGAAAAGTATGAACTCCTGATGGTTGGGATGGGCCACAATGATATCATGCTGTGCAAAATGTTCAAGACTTATCTCAAAGGATCTGCTTCGATGTGGTACAAATCCCTGAAACCTCGGTCTATCGGGTCTTACGAGTAGTTGAAGAGGAAATTCTTAAAGTACTACTCGCACCTATGCCGAAAGGCGAAGGATACCGAAGCCTTAGTCCACTGTCGGCAGAGAGCGAATGAAGAGCTGGGAGATTATCTTGCTCGGTTCAAGGAAGAAGCGGGGATGATCACTAATCTGGATAAAATCAAAGCAATGGGCTTCCTAACGGTGGGTCTAGACCCCTATGAAGGTAAAAAGCTTCGCTCATCTCTTTACGATTTTCCCCCCAAATCCCTAAATGATATATATGTAAGAGGCGAGAATATTCGCCGAAAGATGGAAAGTATTGGGGGGTATAAAGACTCAAGAAGGGATGACCGACCAAAGCGAGCCGACATATATGAGGGCTCAAGATCAGGATCTGACCGGAGGGATAGCAGAAAGGAAGGAAGGAAAGAAATAGATCGTGGGGCCGAACGACGTCGAGATAGAGATTCGGCCGTATTCACTCCTTTGAATGCGCCAATCTCCAAGATTCTCTATGAGATAAAGGGCAATCCAGGGTTTGTTCACCCCGCCAAGATGAAGGTCCCGAACCACAAGAAAAACCCCGATAAGTACTGCAACTATCACAGGGACAAGGGGCATAACACTGATGAATGCTATCACCTCAAGAAGCTCATTGAGCGCATGATCAAAGATGGCGAGCTTAATCAGTTCCTCTGAGATCTGAGATATAGATTGGGACCGAAGAAGAACCCAGAGGAGGAAGTAGAGGCTGATGAGCCAGAGCGAAGGGACAGGATAAGGGGCAAAGTAAAAACTATATCTGGGGGAAGCATCCTGGATAAGGATAGCAAGACAACAAAAAAGAAGTATGCCCGACAGGTGTACAATCTGTATCAATTCGGACAGGCGAAGCCCCACATGCCTATGACCTTCAGCACTGAAGATTACGAGGATGTCATTCGCCCGCACGAGGACCCTCTAATCATCAATCCCATCATCGGGCAGAACAAGATATGGAAAGTGATGGGGGATACAGGCAGCTCGGCCAATATACTGTTCCACAAAACCTACTGTAAGATAAACTTGGCGGGAGAGCAACTAGAGCCCTGTAACGAGGCTCCCCTTTATGCCATCGGAGGAGATCCTATTCAGTTCGAAGGAACGATTACTCTTCCGGTCCTCCTGGGCAAGTTGTCGTATACCGTCGAGAAGCTGGTGAAGTTCTATGTGGTTCGGATTGAAAGCCCGTACAATGCAATATTTGGCAGGCCCTTCTTATCAACCTTCGAAGCAGTGGAGTCTATACCCCACCTCAAACTCAAGTTCCCAACTGAAAAAGGGATAGGAAAAAATGAGGGGCGATCAGAAAATCGCCCGAATCATAATGCTCGAAGACCTTGAGAAAGATCAGGAGTACGAAGGGCCAGATGGAACCGGGAAGAGGAAGCGGGCAGAATCCGAACCCAGCGGAATCCGGGAAACATTGAACATCGAGCTGGAAAAATTTGGGGCCGATCTCTCAAGCCCAATTGCCGAACCCGCAGCAGAAACCGAAGAAGTGGAATTGTATGCGGGCCATTCGGGAAAGATGGTCCGAATTGGAAAAAACATGGGGGCGGATCTGAAGGCAAAGGTAATAGCTGTCATCCGGGAATACCACGATATGTTCGCCTGGGGGCCCGAAGATATGCCCGGATTGGATCCCAAGACGACAACGCACTGCTTGAATGTGCAGCCTGAGGCCAAACCGGTAAAGCAGAAGAAGAGGACATTTGCAGTCGAACGACAGAAGGTAATAGAAGCCGAAGTGGAAAAACTGTTAGAAGCCAAATTTATCGAGGAGATCGAGTATCCTGACTGGCTAGCCAATATGGTGGTCGTGAAGAAGTCGAATGGGAAATGGAGGATGTGCGTGGATTACACGGATCTCAATAAGGCGTGTCCGAAGGATCACTACCCTTTGCCTAACATTGACCAACTGATAGACGCAACGACAGGATATGAGGTACTTAGTTTTTTGGACGCTTTTTCTGGTTATCATCAAATTGCTATGAATGAGAGGGATGTTCCCAAGACAGCGTTCATAACTCCGAAGGGGACTTATGCTTATATTAAAATGCCCTTCGGACTGAAGAACGCTGGAACCACATTCCAGTGAATGGTGAACAAGGTCTTTAAAGAGCAGATCGGGAGGAACATGGAAGCATACGTGGATGATATGATAGTAAAATCACTATTCCGAGATCATGCCGAAGACTTAAAGGAATGCTTCGAAACTCTCCGAAAGAACAACATGAGGATCAATCCGAAAAAATGTACCTTCAGAGTCTCTAGTGGAAAGTTTCTCGGATACATGGTTAGCGCCCGGGGAATAGAGGCGAACCCGGAGAAGATCGAAGCAGTTATCAATATGGAACCTCCCAAATGCATCAGAGATATACAGAAATTGACAGGCCAGCCCGCCGCCCTTCGGCGTTTCATTTCCCGGTCAGCCGAAAAAGCACTTCCCTTCTGCGCCGTGCTCAAAGGGTCAAAGAATTTTGAGTGGGGGCCCGAATGCCAAAAGGCGTTCGAAGAAGTAAAAGAATATTTGACGAAGGCACCACTCTTGATGAGGCCCGATCAGAAGGAAACTCTTCAGCTTTATCTAGCTGTGTCTGACAGAATTCTGGGGGCCGTCCATGTGAAAAATTATGAAGGTAATCAACATCCTGTGTTCTACGTGTCCCATGTCCTCAAGGACGCAGAGACAAGGTACCCCAAAGCCGAAAAATTCGCATATGGGTTGGTTATGGCCTCCAAAAATTGTGACATTATTTCCAAGGCCGGACGATCCAAGTTATCACCAGCCAACCTCTGAAGAAAATTTTGACTAGGCCCGAAGCCTCTGGGAGAGTCGTAGCATGGTCCATCGAACTCGGGGAATTTGATCTCGAATACGTTCCCCGAATGGCAATTAAGGCCCAGGATTTGTCCGACTTCATGGTTGAATGCACATTTTCGGGTCCGAAGGATCTTTCGCCTGATGAACAACTAATCCGGATCCCAGGAAAGTGGAAGCTTTTTGTAGATGGGTCGGTAGCCGGAAAAAAGTGTGGGGCCAGCTTGATCCTCTCCAGCCCCGAAGGATTTGAAATATGCCAAGCCATAAGGTTCGACTTCCCCTTGACAAATAATGAGGCCGAATATGAGGCCCTCCTCGCAGGGATGAAACTGGCCCGAAGCCTTGAGGCGAAGCACCTAAGGGCATTCAGTGACTCCATGTTGGTCGTGAAACACTTCACAGGGGAATATGAGCAAAGGGACCCCCGAACCAAAGCCTATGCTGACAAGGTACGTGAGGCTTCTTTATCATTTGAAACCTTTGAACTAATTCAAATTAGAAGAGAGAAAAATTCTAGGTCAGATGCCCTTTCAAGGCTAGCTTCGGCCGATACACAGAACCTAACGGGTTCTATTTACCTCACCGAAGCCAAGACGCCTTCGATCGAGAAGAAAAAATGTCTAGAAATTCACCAGGGGAGCGACTAGATGACCCCCCTCAGGAACTTTTTGGAAAAAGGCATTCTGCCACCCGACCGAAAGGATGCCCTGAAAATTAAATATAGAGCATCGAACTACACAAAATCAATGGGCGGATGTATCGCCGATCAGCCAGTCAACCCCTTCTGCGCTGTTTGAACAACGAAGAACAACAACAGGCTTTGGAGGCAGTGCACGAAGGAATTTGCGGCGAGCACTTGGCTGGCCGGTCGCTCGCCTTTAAAATTCTCCGACAGGGATTCTTCTGGCCCACTTTGAGGGCAGACGCCATCGACTATGCAAAAAGATGTGTACAATGCCAGTTGTTCGCCACTGTCCCGAAACAGCCTCCAGAAGAAATGACCTCTGTACTAAGCCCAATTCCCTTTGCCGTATGGGCCGTGGATATAGTTGACATACTGCCCACTAGCACGAAGCAAGTGAAATACTGCATAATCGCCATCGACTATATGACCAAATGGGTCGAAGCCCGTCCTCTGTCAACCATAACCGAAGAAGCCGCTAAAAAGTTCTTCCTGGAACAGGTCATTCTCCGATTTGGCATTCCAAAAACCTGCATCTCAGATAATGGAACTCAGTTTATTGGAAACAAATTCCACAAATTTCAGCACCATTTCAGAATTGAACAGAAATTTAGTTCAGTCGCCCACCCGCAAGGAAATGGGGAATCGAGGCGGCGAACAAAGTGATATTCCGGGGAATCAAAAAGAGGCTGGGCGAGGCAAAAGGAAGGTGGGCGGAAGAACTCCCTTGGATCTTATGGGCCTACCGAACCACCCCCCAGACATCAACGGGAGAAACTTCTTTTAGAATGGCCTATGGCACCGAGGCCCTAGTTCCTGTTGAAGTAGGCTTGGAATCGTACCGAATCGAGACCTACAATGTGGTAACTAACAGCTTCGGGTTGAAGGCGAATGTGGACTTGCTGGAAGAAGAAAGAGAAGCTTCACATCAAAGAAACATGAGGTACTTACTACAAGCGGCACAGCACTATGACTCCAACGCGAAGAAAAGGTCCTTCGGAGTAGGAGACCTAGTCCTAAGAGAGTTGGCCGCATCCATGCCGGCCAAACAAGGAAAGCTCCAGCCTAACTGGGAAGGACCCTATAAGATGATCGAGATCGTTCATCCTGGAACCTATAAGCTCGAAACATTGTCAGGCGAAGCAATCAAAAACACTTGGCACGCCAGTCGCCTTCGAAAATTTTATCAGTAAGAAATTTCTTAAAAGTTTGTATTTGAATTATATGTGAAGAATGTAAACAATTTGACTAAATAAAGATGCATTTCCTGTTAAAATTTCTTTATTTATACGTGCTGCGGCCGACCGAGTATTATCTGAGGGCGATCCCGAAGAAGGTAAACCCCTCGGCCGCCACCCTTGTCTAATTTGTTAATTAAAAGACATAAGGGGCAATCGCCCAAAAATCGAACATCACTACACTATTATGACAATTTGAAATTGGTAAACACGAATTAAGGGCCTTAAGGGGCAATCCTGGAATAACGCCCCATCATTCGTCTTCCCTTAATCATTATTAAAAAGGCCTAAGGAACCTCTGTCCCGGGGTGATCAAAAGAAGAACATGGTCCTTCGGCCTCACAGAGGTATTAAAAATTAAACCAAAAACCAGGTTTAGGGGCGATCCCGAAGAAGACCTCCACTTGGACGAACGAACCATGACCTGCTGATCTAGGGGCAATCGCTGAAAGATCAGCACCCATATTCCCTCTCCTGAATTCAGTAAAAGGATTAACAGCCCGAACTCACCTTCGACCTTTAACCTTTGGGGCCGTAAGGGGTAGTAAGGCAGCAATTCATTAAAATCGTTAAGGCGAATGAATAAGCCGAAGATACGATTCATTTTATTCAATTCATTAAAATCGTTAAGGCGAATGAATAAGCCGAAGATACGATTCATTTTATTCAAATTATCAAAATTGTTGAGGCAGATAAAGCCGAAGATACAATTCAACAAGATCGTTGAGGCGAATGAAGCCGGAGATACGATTCATTTTATTATTAAAATTGTTAAGGCAGATAAAGCCGAAAATACGATTCGATAAGATCGTTGAGGCGAATGAGGCCGAAGATAGGATTCATTTTATTATTAAGATTGTTAAGGCGAAAGTAGCCAAAGATACAATTCATTTTGATTATTAAGGAAAAAAGCCAAATATACAATTCATTTTGATTATTAAGGCGGATGAAGCCGAAGATACAATAATTAAATGCAGTTGGACAATGCTGATGAAAAGCAAAAGATGCATTAAAATATAAAACCCCGAAGGCTAGTTAAATTATAAAAGCCCGAAGGCGAGAATACCAATTACAAATGCCAATTACAAAGAGTACCGATTACAAAAAATAGAAATACAAGAAGACGAACGAAGAATGCTGCTGCAAGAGTTGGGTACGACCATAGAAACACCAACGGCAAACTTCGCAATAAGATCATCTTCCGTCATGTCAAGCACCTCAGTGCCGAAGGTTTAGGCTTGAGGGTCTTCATCCGAGAGCTCTTCGTCTTTGCCGGAGGAGACATGAGGGACTTCGACTGCCGGACGGCCGATAGGATCCTCCATGCTGTCGTCCAGCGACTGCTTATAATCCCAGTTCAGGCCATGGACCTTCTCTAGGACATAATCAGCGCCGAACTGGAAGCAGCGTTCCTCCGTCCGGTCTAGCTGCTTCTGCTTCTTCCGAAGCTCCTTTCGGGACCAATTCAGCTGGACGTTCCGGTGGGAGATCCTCCTGTTCGCCCTCTCCAGTTCAGTCTCCAGCCGAGATCTGTCCTCCTTCAGTGCAGCGGCTTCGACCTCGTTCTGGGCTTTCACCCTTAGAAGTTCCTCCTCGGCCGCCGTAGCCCTCCTCTCCAACTCCTTCACCTCGGCCATCAGAGTCTCCATGTCCTTAACCTTATCCTCCACGGCTGCAGCCCAAGGAGCGGCCTGCAAAAGGGCGACAAAAACGTTACTAAAGGTGCCGAAAGGAAAAAGATGAAAGAAAAATAGAAAGATTAAAAAAAAAATGTACCAAGGACAGGAAGGACAGAAGCTCCGTGCAGGCTTCGGTAGTAGAGGCCGAAGCAAAGGTCGGAAGATCGACCGGGAGCTGAAGGCCATGACATAGGTTCGAAGCCACCTCCTTCGTGGATTGCCAGGCTGGGTACACAGTATGGTCGGACGTGAGCACGCCCCACCCCGGGAGATAAGAGCGCACAATCCCCTCCTTGCTCCAGGTCCTCTTGGAAGGGTTCCCCTCTCCCATGTACTCCAGATCGTCCCCTCCTCGGCCTCAGAAGCCGCTCGAGATTGATGGGGCGATGGAGGCTTCTCAGTCTGGGCCCTCTCGCATGTGCCCTCCGAAGGATCGGGCGTAGCCCCCTTATCGGCAACCTTCTTCACCGCCGCCTCAGCCGCCTTCTTCTCGGCCGCCCTGGCCTTCTTCCTCACGATCAAGGCCTCTCTCGAAGACACTGAAATATAAAGGGGAAACAAGTCAGTCCGGGCATATATAAGCAAATTCATAACAAGAAAATATACAGGCGCTGGGACAAAACTAAAGAAAAGACAAAGAAGAAGTTTTGTTACCCCCACCCCACAAGCTGAAGAGCCAGTCCTTGTCCCGAAACTCTCTGGGACCCAACTTCTTCACATTGATGTCCACTAACGCCGTGTAGTTCTCCTTCTCCTCCAAGGTCAGGCTGGGCATGAGAAGCAACGCGGGATTCACATCTCGCCAAACCGACATGGCCGCCAACCTTGGACCACTCATATAACACCAATGAGTGTGAGTGGATTTATTGTTCGAATTGGTCGCCGTCCAATCAGGTCGCCCTGCTCGACGGGCGATGGTGTAAAAACCAGGACTCTTTGGATTCTTCCGAAAGTCATAATGGTACCAGAATAGGTGAGTGTTGGGTGCGATCCCGGCGTGAAGACACCTGTTCTGGTAACAGTTAATATGGATGAACCCATTCGGGTCCATCTGTCCGAGGGCGATGCCCATCTGGAAGAAAATGTGCTTGATCAACTTCAACGGAGGCACCCTCAAGCTGCACTTGAATGCCGCTTCCGAAACACCTATGGCGTAGCCTCCATATCCATCTGGCACCCCTGGAGTATCGTAGATCCTTTCACCCTCCCTCGGCGCATACAACCCACAGTACCCTCGAGGGACGGAATAATCATCGTACATCTGAACCACGCGTCCCTTCGTCAGTTCAGATCGATTATTGGCTGCGGGATAGTCAGCAGCCGAACCAAAAAGGGCCCGTCCCGTCCGCTCGGGGCGAATGGAAGACGTCCCAGCCAAGCTATTCGACAAGGGGTCCCAAGAATCTGGAGGACGATTTGCTCGGTCCATGTCCCTGTATCAGGAACAGAGAGACATTAGTCCATATATTCGGATTAGCAGACATAAAAGAAAAAATAAAAAACCGAGTACATATCCCAGGACCGAGCGAAGCAGAACCTCAGAGGCGGGTTCCGAAGGCTGCTCCTGAGGCAAGCTATCCCGAAGGATGTTCTTGCCTACAGAACCTTTCGCAAACACCACTCCAGACCACATGTCTACGCCCTGGGTCGGCTCCCGAAAGACGTTCTAAAACCAAGAAATTCCGAAGAATGTTCTTGGTTAGAAAATGCCTCGCATGCCATCTTTAAACCCTTGGGGCCTCCTCAAAATTGGTAAAACCCAGAAACTTATATTACCTACCCAGAAATACCCGAAAACCCCAGAAAAATGCAATAGCACACGCACAAAACCCAGAAAAACCCCATGAACCCAGAACAAAACCACTAAGTCCACATGCAAACTCCCTAAAACACGGAAAACTAGCATGCAAATTTAAAACTGGAAAATAAGAAAAGACACTTACTTATTTGGAGATGTTCTTGGATTGAAATGGGATGATTTGGGAAGACGGAGTTGCTGTTGCCCGTGATTGGAAGATTCACCGCAATTTGTCACTGTGTATGGAGGAACTAAAGTGATAAAAAGAAAATGAAACACACAAATGGGCTTATATAGGCGCCTAAAATAAATTTAGAAAAGTGACGTTTGGGGGTTTTTGAAATAGACGTCCCAGATTAAAACGGTTGATATTCGACGACAGAGATTGAGCCATGGAACGACGTGCCAACAGCTGTCACATTAATGCACTACAAGTCCCCACAAGCGTGCCACGTGTACGACCGAAGATCGAGGCGGGACTGAAGCGATCGCCCTAGGGTTTCTTCACCCCAATATGGGCCGAGACCGGTGTCTGTCGGCCGACCCGAAGGCCCAGTCGAAGGACAGGGACATGTTGGTGATAGGCCCAACAAGGCCCATTGAACGAAGGCCCAGTAAGCGGTTAAGCTACTGGGCCGAAGGACCTCCAGGCCCGCGTGACGATGACCCACGGAAGCTAGGCCGAGGCCCCCTACTCGTGGACCGTTGGACAGAATAAGGGACATAACGCCCCCTTTTCACTCCCTCCTTAATGATTGGTAACGGCTGACATTTAAAGCAGAATAGGGTATAAAAACACCTGGAAAAGTAAGACAAAAGAGACACATTCTCAACACTCTGCTTTTCTTGTATTACTACCCTACTTTTACAGCCAGATTCTGATTCTCACACCGGAGGAGAATCGGGGGTACAAACCCTCCATTCTCTTCACTTTCAGGTACGACCGAAGCCATCTTCAATCCAGACGAAGCATGTTCACGCGACCGAAAGGATCTGGGCGTAACAGTGTCCATGATAAATTGTGAGAATATTTGGGGTGACATGGAGTCGAACCTGAGTGCACCTACCCGTCTGAGCTATAATATTATATTGAGAAATCAGTCGCTCTAAAACCTGAAATTGTTAGAGGAAAATACTTTTCAGGATTTTATATTAGTATTTTAATTCTCTCATTCATAGAAAAGTCCATTTATGGGTCAAATAGTGGATCACTTGCGCCTATCTTTGCAACAATAATTTTCGTTTCGTGTTCATGATAAATTATGAGAATATTGGGGGTGTAAGGGGTAGAATCTGAGTCCTCCCTTCAGTCTGACCATGTTGAGTAATCGGTCACTCTAAAACCTTAAGATGTTAAATAGATACCCTTTTCATGATCTTAAATCAATATTCTAAAAGACACAATCACTTAAAAGCTCATTTATTGGTCGAAAAATGGATCACTGGCGCCCATATTTGGGAAATTAATTTATTTTTAGTGTTCATGATAAATTGTAAGAATGTCGAGGGTGGCAGGGAGCTGAACCCGAGTTCTCATGCTAGTATGAGCTCTAATGCCTTATCAATGTCCAGCTAAAACTTTAAGGTAATAAGGAAATGGTCTTTTCAGGATCTTTTATTAATATTTTAACAACAGCTTGCTCGTGTGCTCTATAGAACATGATGTAGATGTAAGTCAAAGTCCCTTTGTTTTTTATTGCATGATACAACTTCGAGAAGGACTTCATAAACGTGTGCATCTATATATCTATATAAAGTAAAATCACTGGTGACTGACGTGGCATATCCAAAATCGGTTCAAACTATTTTATCAGGGTTCTACGCTCTCATCCACTTCACTATTTTCTTTAATTTGTAACTGCAAGATAATAACTGCAAAGGTAAACAGTAGTCGGCTGACCCAATCTGTTTTAACCTTTTCGTCTACCAATTCTCTATATGCCCGTATGAATAGTTTTATTAATTGTTAATTTAACGAAATTGTCTTTTCTTAAAGCTGTTGAAATTTTGTAGTCCAATAACTTTATTGAAGCTGAATCGCACAAGATAAAGCGCCAGATCTAGAATTTAGAGAGGGGTTCTTATCTTACCAGGTAACAAAGTCGATCGGCTAAGTTGATTGGATTTGGATGATTTTTTTTATTTGTTTGAGTTGGGAGTTTTGAACTTTATAATTGTTGGACTTATGTGGGATGAGACTAGGCATGGGACAATTTCTCCTCTTAAGTAGATTGTTGATGGCATTCATATACAAGTTAAAGTAGAAGATGATCTCAATGTATTTATCTACTATAGGCTTAAGTCCTCTTCTTTCTCGCAGGTTACATGTAGCAAGTTTCTTTTTTCGTAATAGTGTTATTTCTCCTGCTAATATTGATTGAGAACTTATTAAAACCCTACAGTCGCCACTATGCTACCATCCATTGTACTCTATCTATCTGACTACTAAGTTATTACTATTGTTATTTCAAACACAAAACAAGCTTTGATGTTAGAGTTTAAGTGCATGCCATTTAGGTTTTAATTATGATGAAATAACAATTGACTCGAGATTGCCATCTTAATATCAAATTGCATAATTTTTTGTTACATTTTTATCGTTCCTTGATTTGGGCTGTTACTTGATTTTTGATATTGGATTAACTATTTGTATTACTCAAAATTAATTTCTTGGCTTTCTATATTGTATAAGAGGAACGTTGAGCTTTCTTTCTCTCAGTTTTCGAGTCTATTCATCTATATCTGTCTATACTAAATTTGTTTTTCTCTTTATATATGTAACTACCAAAGTTTTCTTTCATGAAAGTTATCTATTTCAATTTATATGATAACCGAGGCTTTCGTCATTTAGTATTATGGGTAATTTACATGTTTTACTGCTATCATATTAAGAATTAATAATTTGTTAGAAAATAAAGGTTATTGACACTCGAGTATTTCAGGAATTTTTTAATGGATTGAATCTTTCAGTCTTGCTAATGTACCACACAGATATTTGCGATCTTTTTGATGTTAAAAGGACAAGAATTAAGGAATAACTGAATTACAACAGGTTCTATGAAGGTATACCTATTTTGTTTGGTTAACAATATTATATATAACTTTTTATGCGGCAGTTCCGTAGAGTTGATTTAGTTTCATTATGTAAGCAGCATTTAGCCTTTAATAGACTAAAACTCTTTTTTTCTTCTGTTGTAATTTTTTTCCCAATTGTTATTGTTTGACTCAGATCATTAACTTAAAAAATGGAGTATGTTTTCCTACCAGGACATTGACAATTCTAGAGATGGAGTACAAAGTGGTGGCCACTACATATTGTAAAATTTGTAGCTTATAGCAATGAAAGAAAAATATTAGCTAACCTATTGCAAGGAGTAAGGTTATATTGTGGTTTTACACTATAAGTCTGCCATTTTATTAGGATAAATATAAGGAACCTACAGTAATGCTGTTATACATTTAAGGTTGTAGTTCTATTGACTTAATCTTGTGCAAACTAATGTTTATGTTGGGATACATTTAACTTTTACCATAAGCACAATCTCTCATAATCTTATTTTCTTTCTTTTACAAAGGCCTTGGAGAAATATTTGAGTCACTCCAATTATTTATGTGTCCAGTTACTATTAATGATTTGCTGCATCTTCCGTCCTTAAAGCCTAATAATAAGAGTTGCTTCCATAATATAATGTATGATTTTATTAGTTTATTGTGTAAGGTTTGTTTACATTGTTGTTTCACGAATATAAGTAAATTAATTAAAGAGTACTACCTTTCAAATTATTGTTTAAAAGCAAAAGTATAAAATAAGCATATATTCGTTCTTTTATAAAATAAGACTACAAATATGAAAGAAGAGATTGAATTTTGAAACTCTAGCTGAGATTTTCTTGATCCTTTAATGCCGGATCAAAGTTAATTTTGCTTTGTTTAATATCCGGATAATATTTGCTCTCTGAAAAACTGAATTAATTTAAGAATGACATTTATTTGAGGAGTGTGGACCCGCAAGTTGCAGATTGTCGATGTCATGTATAAATTGAGGTTAATAGTTCACTGGTTCCAAGAGAAGGAAAAATCATAGATGCGGAGATTTAGAGAAGGGCAGAAATAATGTAAATATACCGTTGTTTGGAGGGAGCCTAGGAGGTGAAGAGAGTCCAATCATAATGACCTCTGCATGTGGCAATGGTAAGACATCACACCCTACTGCTTCTTTTACTAAGCACAACATATATATTTGATAACTTCTTCTGGCTTTTCCTAGCATCTATGGTCAAAATATAATGTAAAACAATAACATCACATAGTCATAAGTAGCACTTAATAGAGTACATTGGCTCTGTCGAAAACTCTAAACAATCTTGACTTCAGTTAATTTCATTAGCTAAATTTCTCAAAAGCAAATTTTAATATTTTAATAAATTGTGCTTCCAATTCATTATTTTCTTATTGTTGAACTGCATTTATAGCTCCACCTCCAGCATCTAGGCCTATAATAGATAATATACGCACTGTTAGGATCAGTCGTAGACATGTCCAGTTTGTGGCAGCAACTATAGCAGCAACAATAGCATCAGGTATGAAAGATAATAGTGGGTAGAACCATGGAGGTAGTCAATAATCTCGCATTTTTTCCGCACATCAAACAAAAGGTCTGAGGCAGGGTTAGATAATTTGTTAAATACTTTTTTTCTGTTTTTGAAAGGAATATGAGGTAGAGGTGAGCGGAGCGCGGTGCGGGCGGTGCGGTTTTTACCTCAAACCGCAACCCAAACCGCACATGCGGTTTGATCAAATTTCCAAACCGCAACCGTACCGCGTACCCTCAAAAAACGCATAAACCACACCACAAAAATGCGATACGGTGTGGTGCAGTTCACTGCGGTTTGTACATTACATGTTCGAAATTTTTTAATAAATACAAAACTTATATTAATTAAATCCTGAATAATATAACAAAGTCGCCAATATTCTTCAATAATACAAATTAGAAATTCCACACTATAAAATTTAACGTAAAAACTTAGCTCGGCAATTAAATGGGTTCACTATTAAATAGGTGGCTTTGTACCATGCGTCTCATTATTTTTGAAGAAACACAAATAGGATGATCACCACACAATAATTGATCTTGTAGAAACAAGATGATCACGAAGCAAGCACTCCTAATATGTTAAATGGAATCAAACTTAATAAATGGAATCATGAAATATAACTATTATATATATATATATATTAAATATTACGGTGCAGTGCGGTTTGAACCGTATTTTAGAAATTTAAAACCACAACCCGCACCGCACCGCGCGGTTTATTAAAAATTCAAACCGTAACCGCACCACGAAATTAAAAAAATGCGTTTTGCGGTGCAGATTGGTGCGGTGCGGGTGGTTTTTGCGGTTTGTGCGATTTTCTTCTCACCCTTAATATGAGGTCATACCTTTTATTTCTCTTGCCTTCTTGTGACTCTGGATATTTTAATTCTTTTATTTTCTACACACCTCGTGGCATTGTTTGACATGACATTATTTGACATAGTGAATTTTTATATATAGTCTCAAAACTTGAAGTATGGCATTGTTTTAAATTATTCCAATGTTGGTTAAATTTATGAAGTTCTGGTATGATTATACTCATTTGGCTCTGCACCTACACTTGTAGGGAAAAATGAGAACTTTAGTTGAAAAAGGCACCGAAATTTCTAGGTCAAGCATGGGGCCATGGATCCTCAAAGTGATTGAGCTAGAGAGGGTTTAAGCCTTTAAGGGTTTGAACGAAGAAAGCCAGGGATTCGGTTTTCAACTTTTGCAAAACATCCTTCAGTACCACCACTAACCACAAGTCCACAACTCTCCTTTCAAACACATACACATAATTTAATTAAACAAAGTCTATTTCTTTGCTTTTGCATTATCTGTATTTTTGTTAATTATCATACGTTTCACTTATGTACACTCAGTTCCATTATTTAGTTTATAGACTTAAGTATCATTTTTACGGATTGAATAACGGTGTCAAATTCAAAATGAAATGTAATTTATAATTTTACTGGAATCTTAGTTTCATTTTTAAAATATAATTAGTATTTGACACCAGAAGAATCGTAGTGAGCAAGCTAATTTGTCTTATGTTGTGTCGGTTGGTCAAACATAAAACTAACCTAAGCTAGGTAGCATTTTTTAAACAATTGCTGAGTGCACAAATACATGTCCAACAACTCATTTTTCAAAATAACTTATGAGGACAATATGTTTGGAAAACATTTTTGTCATCTTAGCTAAGCGCTAAGTTAAAATATTTTAATGGATCAGAAAGTAGTAAGTTAAATATAGCTTTGAGATAAAAGTGAAAGTTGAGTTTGTACGTAGTACATATTTGCTAAAATGACGTATAATCACCAATTCTTGATATCAAAAGAAAATATTGTTAATGCGACATATAATATTTATCGCTTTTATTTTAAAGATCGCAAATAAATTAAATTTAAGAGAACATTCTAATAAGTGATCATACATGAGTGATTTAAAACATGTCACTATCTTGATTAACCCATAAAAAAATTTAAAAATACTTTTGATATTTTTTCGAACCGCGCGAAGCGCGGTTTTTTCCCCTAGTTCATTAATAAACAAAATACACCTTGATATCACTTATCAGACACCTTTATCTTGAGTCAGTTCATTTTAATCTCCGAAGTCATTAAATCCCAAAGAGACATCACAAAGTCCTTCCACTCAGCAAAAAAACAACTTTCTTGACATGCCTACTCTTTTTCCGCTCACATATTCCCTGACCTAGGCCTCAAGAATGATCTAAAACATTTTCACTATCATCTTCAAGCACCGGATTATAACATTTTCACTATCATCTTCAAGCACCGGATTATAAGAAAATCTGATGCTTGATATAAATGGTACTCCATCCGTCCTTATCTATACTATCTATACTATACTATAATAACCGGAATGGGGTATAATTTGTAGTTTGGTTAACCCCTTATTTTGGTTATCCCTTTCCATCTTAACTGTCGGATCTTTTTCATCAAATAATCAGAGCCGTTAGATCTAAATACTAAAAAAATACACTACATAAGTTCTCAGGTTCGAATCCCGTCAACAACAAACATTTATATTATTATTTATAAAGATACATATAAGTTCTCAGGTTCGAATCCCGTTAACAACAAATATTTATATTATTATTTATAAAGATACATATAAATTTTCAGGTTCGAATCTCACTAACAACAAATATTAACATAGATCACATCAATCATATACTATTTATACAATTTGAACTTAACTTCAAATTATAATTAATAAAAATACAATTATATAATTATTATTTAGTATTTAGTTATTTATATAAAATTTTTATAAATTTACATAAAATATAAATAAAAATATAAAAATATTTACCGAGACCCGTGCATCGCACGGGTCATAAGCTAGTAGGTTCTTAATATTTGAAACGGAGTGATCGACACGCATTTTAAGACTCTTATCTATTATAGTTTCATAAATTATTGTATAAAATTTTTTCTTCTGAATAAATATTAAATTAATGTTTAAATTTCTTTCAAATTTTTTTTAAACATTAAAATACATGTTGAACACTATGTTTCAAATATTAAGAACCTAAAAGGTATAAGCATATAAGCAGCAGTAGTAACTAACATTTATGCATGTCAATGAGTGAAGCTAGAGTGTTATCATGGAATTGTAGGGGAATTAACAACCAAGTTGTTAGAAGGAACATAAGGACAACATGTCACAAGTCTAGGGGAAATATTTTATTTTTGCATGAAACAAAATGTGGTTCTTGGCACAAAGACATGGAAAATTCTATGTGGAATTCTGAATTGCATGATTGGGTATATCAGAATTTTCGAGGACTCTCAGGGGGTTTAACATGCTCTTGGGACAAGAATTTGTATACTTGTGTGGGTTTTGCACAAGATTGGAACTGGATTTGGTTAGCACTAAGATGTCAGGTTAAAGGAATAATAATAAACATAGTGAATATATATAGTCCAGTAAATCAGCATGGCAAAAGAGAATTGCTAAAAGTGCCCCACTACATTCTGACATGTTATGGTAGTATAGAGTGGATGTTTGTCTAGTTGATGATTTCAATAGTGTAAGGGATCCCTCAGAAAGGGTGAATTGCGAGTATCGACAAAGAAACTCTATCTATTTTAATAGATTTATCGAGGACAACAACCTACTGGACTTGGAATTTAACAATTCTAAATTCACCTGGTTTGGAACAGATGGAAAATATAGTAAGCTAGAAAGATTTTTGTTAAATGATAAATAGTGGAAAACGGTTAACTGGGAGCCAACCACTATGTTGAGGATGTTGTCTGATCATAAACCTATTAGGGGACGTTTGGTTCGTTGAGTGGTATCGGATTGGAATCAGGAATCGGATTAAACGGGTATGAGTTTGGAACTTGATACTTGATATCACCTGTTTGGTTCAAAAATAGGATGATAATGTATTTCGTAATTGATAAACTAATTGGAATCAAGAATCAAAAGACATTTAATTATTTTTTTGTTAATTTATAATTTTAATATTAAAAACTAAAATTATACACGATCACTTGATTTAATCATAATTAGTAAGGCTAAAAATATAATTTTTTTGAAAAATACCTAAGGCTAAAGATACTTTTACAAAGATACTATAATTTTTTAAAAAAATTGCAAAAATACTATTTTCCAATTTTTATTACGAAAATACTACTTAATGCAACTTGATTAAATTAGATGCAATTTTTGACGAATTTATGTCACTCCATGTAACCTCAAATTCAACAAAAAAAACTCGATTCAACTAGTTGTATGTCTGCTTGATTTTGGTTGATTCTATATTTTTGCAAAAAAAAAATAAAAGTTAGTAAAATCGCAAAAAAAATAATTAAAAAAAGCTAGTATTTTGGATATTTTTTCTTATTAAAATATGAGTTAAAAATATTTTTACGTAGTATCTAAGAAAATAAAATATACATTCACATTTTTTATTCATCAATATTAAAGTTTGAGCTAAAATAGAATTATACTTTAGTTAAAAAGAAAGACGAGCCAGAGAAAATAATGAAAATGATACCCAATATATGATTTAGCTCATACCCATCTCTTCACATGGGTTTCTAAACCATATACCTCATGGGTTTAGGGAATGAGTTTTAAAACAAATTTTTTTTAACCAAACACATACTAGTTTTATCCAT
The DNA here is from genome assembly GCF_009905375.1 of Apium graveolens. Taxonomy (NCBI): domain Eukaryota; kingdom Viridiplantae; phylum Streptophyta; class Magnoliopsida; order Apiales; family Apiaceae; genus Apium; species Apium graveolens. Next base: position 282,824,219 of record NC_133655.1, read on the forward strand.
TCCAACCCCATATCTCATACCAACATTTGTTAAACCAAACACCCCCTTATAGTTTTTAGTGGTCAGAGCAATTTGTTAGATTTTCCAAACTCTCGAGAGTCTATCATAAATAATAACTGTATACATGAACACCCATCCCGGAAATATTGTGGGTTACTTATCTTTTTGCATGCATGGTCAATAGATAAGGTTGAGTGTTGACATGATGTATAAATATGTTAGAGTAATAAAGGTAGTCAGCCATATAAAACAAAATAAGGTGTTAACACAGCAACTAGAAGTCTGATAATATCATCTTGAAAATTAGGAAAGCAGCCTACTCAATGATATACTAATAATCCTAAGCGAGGCTATTTAAGTTGTTTATTAGTGTGTCATAATGATTAAATCATTAAACACAAACCCTACAGCTTTCCTTGTAGTTCCCCAAAAAGTTATTACATTCCCCATAAAATCCATGATACACTGCATGCGTAAGGAGCGAAACCTCTTCATATTTCCCTTTTAAAATAAACCCCTCTAGTTATGAAAAACAGTCAACTATTAATTTCAACTAACCTATTTCTCAGCCCAATAACCAAAAGAGGAAAAGCCTAAAAAAACATTTTTAGAATTTTCTCCTGGTACACTTCTCAACCCGCTCATATTGAAAGAATTCTCAACCTCTTGAGCAAGTTTTCTGGAGATTTCTTGTACCAGCTTCTTACTATCTAAGATTAAGATACTAACTTTTGTTCCTTCTAACATACTCCAGTATCTGTTAATGTTATACAAGCCTTTCTTTCTAGTTCTATGACCGAAGTAACAGTCACCGGCCCTGAGAAAGTCATGATAATCCTATTTGAGTGATCCTTGATCAATCTTCCAGTTCCGGCTAGCGCTCCATTTTCAACATAGTAACTTCCATCTACAAAGCCTATTAAATCATATCCTTGAGACAACAAACTCATTTTCTTTATTCTCCTATTAGAAGTAACTACGCTTATTGAGTTTGAGTATCACCATTCCACTTCCTTATGAACTAGCAGTTCTGCAGCCACACTCCACTCAGTTGTTCTTTGTTTAATGAGAAAAATAACTTGTCCCAAAGTTATTCTTGAATTTTAAAAATGCATGCATTTCTTTCTTCCATAATATCCAAAGACTAGCCGTGATAACAATCTCCCATACAATCCTCCATAAACTATCCGAAAATAGTTTTTTTGTGCTCCACATTGTACGCAAATTTTCTATATAATCTCTTGAATCCAAACCCCAACGGCCACCAACTCAATACAGAAACCCATAATTTTCTCACCAAGCAATATTTAAAAAGTAGATGCTCTAAGCTTTCTTTGTCCTGTCCACATAATGGACATGCAACACTTCCAAAACTATTTCTTAGTCTTTCAACAAGAATGCCTTTCGTCGGAATGACCCCTAAATACATTTTCCAAAGAAAGATCTTGGCCATTGGAGGGATCTTTAGCTGCCATATGAAATATTATTCCACCTTCTGATAGTCCATTATATTCTTTTAACAGCTTATAGCTCCTTTGACAGAGTAGCCATCTTGCAGGGGGTCCAGTTCAGTGAATCCGCTTTATTTGTGAGTTTGAGATTGCATAAAAGCTTAACCATCTCATTTACCTTCTCTATCTCCCAACTTCTGAGATTTCTCTCCTAGAAATCTTCTGAGTAAAGAAAAATCATGAAAAATCCAGAACCAGTAAGATGCTCTCCGCGGCCTGCCTGCCTTTGAGAAAACCATATTGATGCTCATCCAGAACATTTTCTTGGATTAAAAGGATTCTATTTGTTAGATTTTCATCAAGAGTTTGGAAGAATTATTAATTAGGATAATGTATCTAAAATCAATCAAAACACTCGGCTTTGTAACCTTGGGAACTGGAACAATTAAAGAGGAGTTCAAACCTTGTGGGAGTGTCAATTTTTTTGCAAAATTTGCATAACACTCTAGAAGCTTATCTTTGATCTTAGGCCACGAGAACTTCAAGCTGTGTATGTTCATCCCATAAGGCCCGGGAGCCTTGTCATGTCCAGAAATCTTGTTGATCTTCATTATGTCTTCATCAAAAAGTTTGGCATCTAACAAATTGCCAAGAAGCAACAATCTGTGAGGCCCTTTGTTATAGAGGGTACTGAAATGATTTAAAAAGGCCTTCTTTAGCTCAGAAGGGTTATTAAGAATATTTCTATCGACTACAAGTTGCCTAATATTATCCTTAAACCTTCTTTTTTGGATAGCTTGATTGAAAAATCTTGTATTTTTATCCCCTTTAGCTATCCAATTTTGCATCGCCTTCTGCTTTAACCGAGAGTTAAGATTGCAATAGCATTCTTTTAGATCCATTTTGGATTCCTCCACTTCATTACCCCATTTATTATTGTTGTCTAGATAATCCAGTTTCTGTTGCAGCTTTTCTATGTGTGTCTGCAAATAAATCCTGGTCTGTAAACTCCAACCTTTTTTAACTGCTTCAATTTCCTTCAACATAACCTGGACATTAAGATTGGCGAGGTCTATTCTATTTGACTAAAACTCTTCCAGAGCTTTAGCTTTGTTCAGGGAATCTACCTTGAGCCACCAGTTGAATACGCTGAAAGGCTTGGGACCCTAATTGTGTTGGAAGCGCTATGGGCTTCACTTGTTTTTTTAAATCAAACTCTATATATAGAGTAAATAAGATTTGATAAGTAAATAAATACTTCACTTTTATTTCAAGGAAAGCTACAGCTTCTTTGTAATACAAATGCAGGCTACGGTTTTTTTTATTTCACTCACGCATACAACACAAAACCGAGCTTCTCCTTCTTTTTTTGTTTGCAATATATATTTGCAGTCTACTTCTACACATATTCCTGCCACCAGTATATATAGTAGATATATTTGCTAACTTAGCCTATAGGTATTACAGGCTGATGCACATGTACACAAGACCCGCCTGGTTTTATTGAGCTGCAACTATTAATTTCCTTCAACCCACTTTAATTCATGGATTCAACATATGACCAGTTGCTTTCCTTATTTTCAAGATGATATTAGCAAACTTCTAGTTGCTGTGTTAACTCCTTGTTCTGTTTTATATGGCTGCATAACTTTACTTACTCTAACATATTTATACATCTTGTCAACACTCAACCTTATCTATTGACCATGCATGCTTGAAGATAAGTAGCCCACCATATATCCGGGATAGGTGTTCATTTATACAGTTATTATTTATGATAGACTCTCGAGAGTTTGGAAAATCTAACACTCCCCATCAAACTCTACTTTGCATTCTAAACTTCATCTTCATTTTGTGAAATACATCTGGCTTCAATGGCTTTGTAAATATATCTGCCAAATTTTCTTCGGTCTTGCAGTGCACCGGTTCCATAATATTATCATTTACTTGTTCGCGAAGAAAATGTTATTTTATGTTGATTTACTTGCTGCGACTGTGTGACACCAGATTTTTTGCTAGAGAAATAACAAATTTATTATCCACGTAAATTGTAATCGGATCTTCCTTTACAAGATTTAACTCTCCCAATATGTAGCTTAGCCACATAGCCTGACATGCGCACGCTGTTGCTGCAATGTATTTTGTCTCACATGTTGAGAGGGCAACTTTCTGTTGCTTCTTTGATGACCACGAAAATATTATTGAACCGATATGAAAAGCATATCCTGAAGTACTTTTCCCGTCATCCAAATCTCCACCATAATCACTGTCTGAATAGCCGACTAATTTTGAATCTTGAGAATGCGTGTAAAATAATCCGTGATCAAGTGTTCATTTTATGTACCTCAAAATTCTTTTAGCCGCCATGAAATGATCCTGCTTCGGTTTCCCCATGTACCTACTAACCAATCCAACTCCATACATAATATCTGGATGAGTAAAAGTTAGGTATCTCAGACTTCCAACCAAACTTTTAAACAATGTCGTATTTACGGACTCCCTCGTTGAATCAACTCTGAGCTTTATGCTCGGTTCTGCTGGAATGCTCACTGGTTTGCATTCCTCCATTATGAACTTCTTTAAAATCTGCTCCGCATATTTTATCTGTGACATAAAAATCCCATCTTTGCTTTGCTTCACCTCGACTCCAAGAAAGTACGACATTTGACCAATATCTGTCATCTCAAATTCATTAGTCATAACCTTCTTAAAATTATTGAACATACCAGGGTTATTTTCGGTAAATATCATGTCATCCACGTATAAGCACACGATCATAATGTCTCCCCCTGAATTTTTCTTCGTATAAAGGGCATGCTCGTATGGACTCTTCACGAAACCATTTTTCTGAAAATATTCATCAACTCGCGTGTTCCATGCTCGTGGAGCTTGCTTCAAACCATATAAGGCTTTCTTCACTCTGTAAACTTTGTTTTCCTGGCCTTTCTGAACATATCCGGGAGACTGCTCAATAATAGGCTTCTTCTTCAAGATAACCATTCAGAAATGCTGACTTGACATTTATATGAAATATTTTCCACTGGTTCTGAGCTACACTTGCTGTCAGAAGTCGTATGGTATCAACTCTTGCAACTGGAGCGAATACCTCGTCATAGTCAATGCTATATATTTGCTTTTAGCCTTTAGCCACCAACCTTGCCTTGTACTTTTCCATTTCTCCATCTTGATTGGTCTTTATCTTATAGACCCACTTGACACCAATTGCTTTATATCCTTCTGGAAGATCTGTGAGCTCCCAAGTATCATTCTTCTTGATTGCATCAAAATCTTCATCCATGGCTTTGATCCATTTGCTTTCTTCAGAAGCTTCTTCAAATGTAACTAGATCACATTCAACCATTAAGAAAAATAATGAATAATCAAATAATGTTTGTACTGGACTTATTGCTTTATAGATATTATCCAGACTTCACATTTTCCTCGGTATTCCCCCTGAACTGCCGCTTCCTCTCGTTGATGGTGTTGATGCGGAAGTTTGTTGAGTTGGACTTTGTGGTGGAGTTGGATCATTATCTCCATCATCTTCATTGTTGGAGTCGTCACCATCGTTATCATCATCGTTAAAGAATAAACCAATAACTTTTCTTTCTTCTTCGCTCCATCTCCAGTAATCTGATTCATCGAACTCAACATCTCGAGAAATGATTAAATTCTTTGTTAGGGGATTATAGTGTCTGTATACCTTCCTCCTTTTGTCATATCCGCTAAAGATGCATTTTTCACCTTTGTCATCCAGCTTCTTCCTTTTCTGGTCGGAACATGAGCATATGCAATACACCTGAAAATTCTGAGATGTCCAACTGATGGTTTGCTTCCACTCCATGCTTCATTTGGAGTTTTATTTCTTACATATTTTTTGTTGGACAGCGATTCAACAAATAAACTACACACAAAACAGCTTTCGCCCAGAAAGTTCTCGGTGAAGGGTTTTTAGCACATAAACGCAACGAAAATGTAAATTTAAATCTTAAAAAAAAAACCGAAACCCTCCGCAGGATCTATGCGAAAAATAATATTTAATTCGTAGTTCAGTATGTTTACCTTAAGAAGCTTTACGTTAATGGAAAAATGGAGGTCTTTAATAGCGATCCAAGAACGATGAGCAGAGATCCCTAGCAGCTGCTTCTCAAGTGTGAAGCACTCCACCGGTATCCACCAAAAGATCAATGTAATGGAGGAGGAAGAGGCTGAGAGAATTAGTTGCCTCTCTCTATTTCTACTTTAGAATTAGGGTTTTTATTTGGGTTGAGGCAAATAGGGTTTATAATAGTATATTTATAGGCAATATTTTTAGCTGAAAATTTTCCCATAAAATATTATTATTATTAACCCTTTAATTGATTATTCTTATTAACCAATTAACTAATAATTAAAACACCTTTAATCATTAATCCCTTTTCTAAACACTTTAGAAAAATAATTCTCCCACATGATTTAATTTCCAAAATAAAATTCTTAATTAATAATATTAAGAACTTTTCTTAATTAATTTTATAATTAATTAAATCTTATTTAATAAATTATTAAATTTGCTAATTAATTAATTCCACCACCATTAAATCATTCTCTTTTATGGTGTGACCCTGTAGGTTCAATATTAAGCCGGTAGTAGAAATAAATAATAATAAAAATTTTATCGTTATTTACATAAATTCTCTAATTTATTAAATATGATTAATTAATAAGTTAATCATGTTTATTCTACATCGTGAGGGATACTTCTCAGCATATCGCGACTATGCTTAATCATGTGAAATCATATTTGCTTTCCCATTCACTATGCTTAGTTCTAATTAATGTAAATTAGAAACTCCTTTCTAATTTCATTCACTCTGGCCAGAGATTCCTGAACTAGCATAAGTGGATCAGCATTGAACATTTTCTTCCTTCACTGGAAGGGGTAGATCCTTTATTGATCAGATACTATCTTCGTGTACAAATTCCTACACCCAGTAGAACCCTTATTATTATCCCTAGAGACTAAGAACTAAACCAAAGTATAGTTCAGTGTACACAAGATGACTATGATGACCTCAAGTCTAAGGATACTTGTACAACTATCATAATGTGAACATCTGCTGACACGTGAGTGAACTCCATCAGTTGTTCAGCTGTGTGAGTCATGTTCAGTGAACTTATTCTATAATAAGCACCTACATACTAGCTATAGTGTCACCACACAAATGTCTATGAGAACGGACATCCTTTATAATGAAGCAAACATAGTATGTACCGATCTTTGCGGATTACTAATTACCAGTTAGTAATCCTACGACCAGGAAATATTTAAGTTCAGAGTTATCATCTTTTTAGGTCTCATTATTATGATCTCATCATAATCCATAAAAAGCTTTACTCTAAACTATGGTATATCTAATTTAAACACTTAAATAGATAAAGCTCGTAATAAAACCAAAACAAGTCTTTTATTAATATCAATGAAATCAAAATAGATTACATAAAAGTTATTCCTAAATCATCATACATGATTGGACTTAGGACACATCTCTTTCAATCTCCCACTTGTACTAAAGCCAATCACTCTGGTATCTAATACCCATCTTGTCTTCATGACGATCAAAGTGACTTTGAGAAAGTGGCTTTGTTAAAGGGTCTGCTATGTTGTTATGTGTGTCAACTCTCTTGACGTTGACTTCTCCTCTTTCAACAATCTCCCTAATCAGATGAAAGCGTCACAAAACATTTCTTATAAGAAGTATGTCATCCATATACAATACAAGAAATGTTACCGCGCTCCCACTAACCTTTTTGTAGACACATGGTTCATCTATATTTTTGATAAAACCAAACTCTTTGATTGTCTCATCAAAACGGATGTTCCATCTACGAGAAGCTTGCTATAACCATATATGGTTCGTAGCATCTTACACACTAGGTGTTCATTTCCCTTGGAAAGAAAACCCTCTGGCTGTGTCATATACACTTCCTCTTCAAGTTTCCCATTGAGGAAGGGCGTTTTCATATCCATTTGCCAGATCTCATAGTCGTAGTAAGCAACAATCACAAGCAAAAATCCGAATTGATTTTAACAGGGCTTCAGACGAGAAAGTTTCATCAAAGTCAATCCCTTGCCTTTGTCTGAATCCTTTTGCCACGAGCCTGGCCTTATAGGTCTCCACCTGGCCATCTGCTCCAATCTTTCTTTTGTATACCCATTTGCACTCATTAGGTTTCACACCCTCAGGTGCTTCAACCAAAGTCCATACTTAGTTGGTATACATAGATTCCATTTCAGATTTCATGGCACTTTGCCATTTCTCTGAGTAAACACTACTCATAGTCTCATTATAGGTCATAGGGTCGTCATCATCAATGATTGACAACTCATTGTCATTCTCAATGACAAGGCCATAATACCTCTCAGGTTGACGAGACACTCTCCCTGACCTACGAATGGGCTGTTCCAAAGAAGGTTGTTCAGTCTGAATAGGTGTTTCCACTTGAACCGTAGTAGTTTGTGCTTCTTGAACTTCATCAAGTTCAATCTTGCTCCCACTGTTTCCTTCAAGGATAAACTGCTTTTCCAAGAAGGTAACATGTCTGGAGACAAACACCTATGATCGGTGTAAAAGTAATACCCTAAAGTCTCTTTAGGATATCCCGCAAAATTACATTTTACGGATCGAGATTCCAACTTATCTGGGTCAACTTTCTTGACATAAGCTGGACATCCCCAAATCTTAACGTGTTTAAGACTCGGTTTCCTTTCTTTCCATATCATATATGGAGTTTGAGGAATAGATTTGAAAGGCACCTTATTCAGTAAATATGCTTAGGTTTCCAATGCATAACCCCAAATGAATACTGGAAGATTCGCATAGCTCACCATGGACCGAACCATGTCTAACAAAGTTCGATTTCTCCTTTTAGATGCCCCATTCAACTGTGGAGTATATGGAGGAGACTACTGGGAGAATATACTTTTTTTTGAGATAAGCTAGAAACTCTCCATTCAAGTATTCACCACCTCGATCTGATCGAAGAGTTATAATACTATGTTTGGTTTGTTTCTCCACTTCATACTTATATTCATTGAACTTTGCAAAGGGTTCAGACTTGTATTTCATCAAATACACATATCTGAATCTAGATCGATCATCTATGAAAGCAATGAAGTATGAAAATCCACCCATGGCTTACGTAGACATTGGTCCACACACATCTGTGTGTACCAATCCTAGCAAATCTGCAGCCCTCTCTCCATGTCCACTAAAGGGAGATTTGGTCATTTTACCCAATAGACAAGACTCGCATGTAGGATATGATTCAAAATCAAAGGGGTCAAGTAACCCTTCTTTATGCAATGTCCTCAATCTATTTTCACTAATATGACCAAGTCCGCAGTGCCACAAGAAAGTGAGATTTTCATCATCCCTTTTTCTTTTATTAGTATGTTCAATTTGTAGTAAATTATGCTCTACGTCAAATACATACAGACCATTGTTTAAAATACCACTTCCATAAAGAACGTTATCTCTAAGAATTGAACATTTATTATTCTGAATAATAAACGAAAATCCAGCCAACTCTAACATGGAATAGAAATAATATTCCTCATAATCGAGGGAAAAAAATAACAATTATTTAGAACAATAGTCTTGCCCGTAGGCATATGTAAATGAAATAATCTTACAGCTTCAGCAGCAACTCTTGCTCCATTTCACATCCGTAGAACCACCTCCTCTTCTTCAAGAGTTCTACTTCTCCTTAGTCCCTGCAACGAATTGCAAATATGAGAACCACAAGCGGTATCTAATACCCAAGTAGAAATTTGACTTAGTGACATATTAACTTTGATCATGAACATACCTGAATCAGAAGCGGTAGTCTCACTACCCTTCTTCTTCTTCAATTCTGCAAGGTAAACCTTGCAGTTCCTTTTCCAGTGCCCCACCTTGTTACAGTGAAAGCAAATAGCTTTGCTCTTGGGGTCTTCAGCTTTTGGTGGAACCGGCTTTTTCTCACCTACTTTCTTCTTCTTGGAAGGGTTCTTCTTCCTTTTCTTAGGGTTGGAACCTTCACCAATTAGAAGAACATAACTCTTCATAGGGGGAAAATTTGATTCCGCATTCTTCAACATGTTGTGGAGTTCAGGCAAGTTGACATCCAGCTTATTCATGTGAAAGTTCACAACAAACTGCGAGAACGAACTTGGAAGTGATTGCAAGACCAAGTCTTGGCTCAGCTCCCCATCCATGGCAAAACCAAGTTGTCCAAGACGTTCAATCAAATTGATCATCTTAAGTACATGGTCATTCACAGATGATCCCTTAGACATCCTACAACCGAACAGCTCCTTCGATATCTCATATCGAGCTATTCAGTAGGCTTAGGTGAGTCAAGCACATATTCCAGCTTCTCAACCCTGAGAACAATTCTTAGGTTTCGAAGCCACTCGGCAAAATTAGAACCAGTCAACTTGTGAGCATCTAGTATACTCCGGAGTGATAGTGCAGAAGACATAACGTATATAGTAAATCTGTAAATAATGAACACATAACAATACTTAGCAAATATTCAATTTTATTTCAAGACCCACGGAAGCCAGGCCGAGGCCCACTACTCGTGGACCGTTGGACAGAACAAGGGACATAACGCCCCCTTTTCACTCACTCCTTAATGATTGGTAACGACTGACATTTAAAGCAGAATTGGGTATAAAAACACCTGGAAAAGTAAGACAAAAGAGAAACATTCTCAACACTCTGCTTCTCTTGTATTACTACCCTACTTTTACAGCCAGATTCTGATTCTCACACCGGAGGTGAATCGGGGGTATAAACCCTCGCATTCTCTTCACTTTCGGGTACGGTCGAAGCCATCTTCAATCCAGCCAAAGCCTGTTCACGCGACCAAAAGGATCTAGGCGTAACATTTGGCGCCGACTGTGGGGAATACGAGTGTTACAAGTTGAGAACGAGACTATGACAGAAACAATTCATGAACATTCACCGCCGCCGGGTTTCACCGACAAAGGACAACCGTCCACCCTAACCGACGAGAATGGGGTTTTTACGCTAACCCCTGAAGAACAGGCCTTACTCCTAAAGATCCGGGCAGAAAAGGCCGCGGAGAAGGGTAAGGCCAAAGTTGTTCAAGTTGACCAGGAAGCGGAAGCGCGAGCTAAGAAATGAGAAGCTGATGCACTCCGGTTAAAGGCCCTGTAACTGCAGAGGGAGGAAATTGAAATGCAAGAGCGAACCCTGAGAGAAGCGATGCGGGCCGACGAGACCGGTAGAATGAATAAAGATAGAAGGGAACGTAGGGCGTATGACGAAGAAGATGAGTCTGACTCTGATTCGCATCCCCGAAGGAAGAGGACTAAGCAACTTTACTCTTCTGATTCAGATAAGGAGCCCAATGGATCCCGCCTCAGGCTCAATCGCTTAGAGAAGGCCCTGTTCGGTGATAGGAGGCCCGATCGAGAACCTGTCGTAACACAAAAGATCGAGCTATACCGACCCCCTCCGGGCGAGGAGAGACAATTCCCCAAGATGAGCGAGTTCAACGGAAAAGGAGACCCCGAGGACCACTGTGAAAAGTATGAACTCCTGATGGTTGGGATGGGCCACAACGATATCATGCTGTGCAAAATGTTCAAGACTTATCTCAAAGGGTCTGCTTCGATGTGGTACAAATCCCTGAAACCTCGGTCCATCGGGTCTTACGAGCAGTTGAAGAGGAAATTCTTAAAGTACTACTCGCACCTATGCCGAAAGGAAGCCTCAGTCCACTGTCGGTAGAGAGCGAATGAAGAGCTGGGAGATTATCTTGCTCGGTTCAAGGAAGAAGCGGGGATGGTCACTAATCTGGATAAAATCAAAGCAATGGGCTTCCTAACGGTGGGGCTAGACCCCTATAAAGGTAAAAAGCTTCGCTCATCTCTTTACGATTTTCCCCTAAAATCCCTAAATGATATATATGTAAGAGGCGAGAATATTCGCCGAAAGATGGAAAGTATTGGGGGGTATAAAGACTCAAGAAGGGACAAACGATCAAAGCGAGCCGACAGATATGAGGGCTCAAGATCAGGATCTGACCGGAGGGATAGTAGAAAGGAAGGAAGGAAAGAAACAGATCGTGGGGTCGAACGACGTCGAGATAGAGATTTGGCCGTATTCACTCCTTTGAATGCGCCAATCTCCAAGATTCTCCATGAGATAAAGGGCAAGCCAGGGTTTGTTCGCCCCGCCAAGATGAAGGTCCCGAACCACAAGAAAAACCCCGATAAGTACTGCGACTATCACAGGGACAAGGGGCATAACACTGATGAATGCTATCACCTCAAGAAGCTCATTGAGCGAATGATCAAAGATGGCGAGCTTAATCAGTTCGTCCGAGATCTGAGAGATAGATTGGGGTTGAAGGAGAACCCAGAGGAGGAAGTAGAGGCCGATGAGCCAGAGCAAAGGGACAGGATAAGGGCCGAAGTAAAAACTATATCTGGGGGAAGCATCCTGGATAAGGATAGCAAGACAGCAAAAAAGAAGTATGCCCGACAGGTGTACGATCTGTATCAATTGAGACAGGCGAAGCCCCACATGCCTATGACCTTCAGCACTGAAGATTACGAGGATGTCATTCGCCCGCACGAGGACCCTCTTATCATCAATCCCATCATCGAGCATAACAAGATATGGAAAGTGATGGGGGATACATGCAGCTCGGCCAATATACTGTTCCACAAAACCTACTGTAAGATGAACTTGGCGGGAGAGCAACTAGAGCCCTGTAACGAGGCTCCCCTTTATGCCATCGGAGGACATCCTATTCAGTTCGAAGGAACGATTACTCTTCCGGTCCTCCTGGGCAAGTTGTCGTATACCGTCGAGAAGCTGGTGAAGTTCTATGTGGTTCGGATTGAAAGCCCGTACAATGCAATATTTGGCAGGCCCTTCTTATCAACCTTCGAAGCAGTGGAGTCTATACCCCACCTCAAACTCAAGTTCCCAACTGAAAAAGGGATAGGAGAAATGAGGGGTGATCAGAAAACCGCCCGAATCATAATGCTCGAAGACCTTGAGAAAGATCAGGAGTACGAAGGGCCAGATGGAACCGGGAAGAGGAAGCGGGCAGAATCCGAACCCAGCGGAAGCCGGGAAACATTGAACATCGAGCTGGAAAAATTTTGGGCCGATCTCTCAAGCCCAATTGCCGAACCCGCAGCAGAAACCGAAGAAGTGGAATTGTATGCGGGCCATTCGGGAAAGATGGTCCGAATTGGAAAAAACATGGGGGCGGATCTGAAGGCAAAGGTAATAGCTGTCATCCGGCAATACCACGATGTGTTCGCCTGGGGGCCCGAAGATATGCCCGGATTGGATCCCAAGACGGCAACGCACTGCTTGAATGTGCAGCCTGAGGCCAAGCCGGTAAAGCAGAAGAAGAGGACATTTGTAATCGAACGACAGAAGGTAATAGAAGCCGAAGTGGAAAAACTGTTATAAGCCAAATTTATCGAGGAAATCGAGTATCCTGACTGGCTAGCCAATGTGGTGGTCGTGAAGAAGTCAAATGAGAAATGGAGGATGTGCGTGGATTACACGGATCTCAATAAGGCGTGTCCGAAGGATCACTACCCTTTGCCTAACATTGACCAACTGATAGACGCAATGGCAGGATATGAGGTACTTAGTTTTTTGGACGCTTTTTCTGGTTATCATCAAATTGCTATGAATGATAGGGATGTGCCCAAGACAGCGTTCATAACTCCGAAGGGGACTTATGCTTATATTAAAATGCCCTTCGGACTGAAGAACGCTGGAGCCACATTCCAGCGAATGGTGAACAAGGTCTTTAAAGAGCAGATCGGGAGGAACATGGAAGCATACGTGGATGATATCATAGTAAAATCACTATTCCGAGATCATGCCGAAGACTTAAAGGAATGCTTCGAAACTCTTCGAAAGAACAACATGAGGATCAATCCGAACAAATGTACCTTCGGAGTCTCTAGTGGAAAGTTTCTCGGGTACATGGTCAGCGCCCGGGGAATAAAGGCGAACCCGGAGAAGAATGAAGCAGTTATCAATATGGAACCTCCCAAATGTATCAGAGATATACAGAAATTGATAGGCCGACTCGCCGTCCTTCGGCGTTTCATTTCCCGGTCAGCCGAAAAAGCACTTCCCTTCTTCGCCGTGCTCAAAGGGTCAAAGAATTTTGAGTGGGGGCCCGAATGCCAAAAGGCGTTCGAAGAAGTAAAATAATATTTGGCGAAGGCACCACTCTTGATGAGGCCCGATCCGAAGGAAACTCTTCAACTTTATCTAGCTGTGTCCGACAGAATTCTGGGGGCCGTCCTTGTGAAAAATTATGAAGGTAATCAACATCCTGTGTTCTACGTGTCCCATGTCCTCAAGAACGCAGAGACAAGGTACCCCAATGCCGAAAAATTCGCGTATGGGTTGGTTATGGCCTCCCAAATATTGTGACATTATTTCCAAGGCCGGACGATCCAAGTTATCACCAGCCAACCTCTGAAGAAGATTTTGACTAGGCCCGAAGCCTCTGGGAGAGTCGTAGCATGGTCCATCGAACTCGGGGAATTTGATCTCGAATACGTTCCCCAAACGGCAATTAAGGCCCAAGATTTGGCCGACTTCATGGTTGAATGCACATTTTCGGGTTCGAAGGATGTTTCACCTGATGAACAACTAATCCGGATCCCAGGAAAGTGGAAGCTTTTTGTAGATGGGTCGGTAGTCGGAAAAAAGTGTGGGGCCGGCTCGATCCTCTCCAGCCCCGAAGGATTTGAAATATGCCAAGCCATAAGGTTCGACTTCCCCTTGACAAATAATGAGGCCGAATATGAGGCCCTCCTCGCAGGGATGAAACTGGCCCGAAGCCTTGAGGCGAAGCACCTCAGGGCATTCAGCGACTCCATGTTGGTCGTGATACATTTCACAGGGGAATATAAGCAAAGGGACCCCCGAACCAAAGCCTATGCCGCCAAGGTATGTGAGGCTTCTTTATCATTTGAAACCTTTGAACTAAGTCAAATTGGCAGAGAGAACAATTCTAGGTCAGATGCCCTTTCAAGGCTAGCTTCGGCCGATACACAGAACCTAACTGGTTCTATTTACATCACTGAAGCCAAGACGCCTTCGATCGAGAAGAAAAAATGCCTACAAATTCACCAGGGGAGCGACCAGATGACCCCCCTCAGGAACTTTTTGGAAAAAGGCATTCTGCCACCCGACCGAAAGGATGCCCTGAAAATTAAATACAGAGCATCGAACTACACAAAATCAATGGGCGGATGTATCGCCGATCAGCCAGATCGTCCCCCTCTCCCATGTACTCCAGATCGTCCCCCTCCTCGGCCTCAGAAGCCGCTCGAGATTGACGGGGCAACGGAGGCTTCTCAGTCTGGGCCCTCTCGCCTGTGCCCTCCGAAGGATCGGGCGTAGCCCCTTTATCGGGAAACTTCTTCGCCGCCGCCTCAGCCGCCTTCTTCTCGGCCGCCCTGACCTTCTTCCTCTCGATCAAGGCCTCTCTCGAAGACACTGAAATATAAAGGGGAAACAAGTCAGTCCGGGCATATATAAGCAAATTCATAACAAGCAAATATACAGGTGCTGGGATAAAACTAAAGAAAAGACAAAGGAAGAAGTTTTGTTACCCCCACCCCACAAGCTGAAGAGCTAGTCCTTGTCCCGAAACTCTCCGGGACCCAACTTCTTCACATTGACGTCCACTAACGCCGTGTAGTTCTCCTTCTCCTCCAAGGTCAGGCTCGGCATGAGAAGCAACGCGGGATTCACATCACGCCAAACCGACATGGCCGCCAACCTTGGACCACTCATATAACACCAATGAGTGTGAGTGGATTTATTGTTCGAATTGGTCGTCGTCCAATCAGGTCCCCTGCTCGACGGGCGATGGTGTAAAAACAAAGTCTCTTCGGATTCTTCCGAAAGTCATAATGGTACCAGAATAGGCGAGTGTTGGGTGCGATCCCGGCGTGAAGACACCTGTTCTGGAAACAGTTAATATGGATGAACCCGTTCGGGTCCATCTGTCCGAGGGCGATGCCCTTCTGGAAGAAAATGTACTTGATCAACTTCAACGGAGGCACCCTCAAGCCGCACTTGAAGGCCGCTTCCGAAACACCTACGGCTCAGCCTCCATATCCATCTGGCACCCCTGGAGTATCGTAGATCCTTTCACCCTCCTTCGGCACATACAGCCAACATTACCCTCGAGGGATGAAATAATCATCGTACATCTGAACCACGCGTCCCTTCGTCAGTTCGGATCGATTATTGGCTGCGGGATAGTCAGCAGCCGAACCAAAAAGGGCCCGTCCCGTCCGCTCGGAGCGAATGGAAGACGTCCCAGCCAAGCTATTCGACAAGGGGTCCCAAGAATCTGGAGGACGATTTGCTCGGTCCATGTCCCTGTATCAGGAACAGAGAGACATGAGTCCATGTACTCGGATTAGCAGACATAAGAGAAAAAATAAAAAACCGAGTACACGTCCCAGGACCGAGCGAACCAGAACCTCGGAGGCGGTTTCCGAAGGCTGTTCCTGAGGCAAGCTATCCCGAAGGATGTTCTTGCCTACAGAACCTTTCGCAAACACCACTCCAGACCACATGTCTACGCCCTGGGTCGGCTCCCGAAAGACGTTCTAAAACCAAGAAATTCTGAAGAATGTTCTTGGTTAGAAAACGCCACGCATGCCATCTTTAAACCCTTGGGGCCTCCTCAAAATTGGTAAAACCCATAAACCTATATTACCTACCCAGAAATACCCGAAAACCCCAGAAAAACGCAATAGCACATGCACAAAACCCAGAAAAACCCCATGAACCCAGAACAAAACCACTAAGTCCACATGCAAACTCCCTAAAACACGGAAAACTAGCATACAAATTCAAAACTGGAAAACAAGAAAAGACACTTACTTATTTGGAGATGTTCTTGGATTGAAATGGGATGATTTGGGAAGACGGAGTTGCTGTTGCCCGTGATTGGAAGATTCACCGCAATTTGTCACTGTGTATGGAGGAACTAAAGTGATAAAAAGAAAATGAAACACATAAATGGGCTTATATAGGCGCCTAAAATAAATTTAGAAAAGCGACATTTGGGGGTTTTTGAAATAGACGTCCTAGATTAAAACGGTTGATATTCGATGGCAGAGATTGCCATGGAACGACGTGCCAACAGCTGTCACATTAATGCACTGAAAGTCCCCACAAGCGTGCCACGTGTACGACCGAAGATCGAGGCGGGACTGAAGCGATCGCCCTAGGGTTTCTTCACCCCAATATGGGCCAAGACCGGTGTCTGTCGGCCGACCCGAAGGCCCAGCCGAAGGATAGGGACATGTTGGTTACAGGCCCAACAAGGCCCATTGAACGAAGGCCTAGTAAGCGGTTAAGCTACTGGGCCGAAGGACCTCCAGGCCCGCGTGACGAAGACCCACGGAAGCCAGGCCGAGGCCCACTACTCGCGGACCGTTGGACAGAACAAGGGACATAACGCCCCCTTTTCACTCCCTCCTTAATGATTGGTAACGGCTGACATTTAAAGCAGAATAGGGTATAAAAACACCTGGAAAAGTAAGACAAAAGAGACACATTCTCAACACTCTGCTTCTCTTGTATTACTACCCTACTTTTACAGCCAGATTCTGATTCTCACACCGGAGGAGAATCGGGGGTACAAACCGTCGCATTCTCTTCACTTTCAGGTACGACCGAAGCCATCTTCAATCCAGCCGAAGCCTGTTCACGCGATCGAAAGGATCTGGGCGTAACAGTGTCCATGATAAATTGTGAGAATATTTAGGGTGACATGGAGTCGAACCTGAGTGCACCTGCCAGTCTGAGCTATAATATTATATTGAGAAATCAGTCGCTCTAAAACCTGAAATTGTTAGAGGAAGATACTTTTCAGGATTTTATATTAGTATTTTAATTCTCCCATTCATAGAAAAGTCCATTTATGGGTCAAATAGTGGATCACTTGTGCCTATCTTTGCAACAATAATTTTTGTTTCGTGTTCAGGATAAATTATGAGAATATTGGGGGTGTAAGGGGTAGAATCTGAGTCCTCCCTTCAGTCTGACCATGTTGAGTAATCGGTCACTCTAAAACCTTAAGATGTTAAATAAATACCCTTTTCATGATCTTAAATCAATATTCTAAAAGACACAATTACTTAAAAGCTCATTTATTGGTCGGAAAATGGATCACTGGCGCCCATATTTGGGAAATTAATTTATTTTTCGTGTTCATGATAAATTGTAAGAATGTCGAGGGTGGCAGGGAGCTGAACCCGAGTTCCCATGCTAGTATGAGCTCTAATGCCTTATTAATGTCCAGCTAAAACTTTAAGGTAATAAGGAAATGGTCTTTTCCGGATCTTTTTTTAATATTTTAACAACAGCTTGCTCGTGTGCTCTATAGAACATGATGTAGATGTAAGTCAAAGTCCCTTTGTTTTTTATTGCATGATACAACTTCGAGAAGGACTTCATAAACGTGTGCATCTATATATCTATATAAAGTAAAATCACTGGTGACTGACGTGGCATATCCAAAATCGGTTCAAACTATTTTATCAGGGTTCTACGCTCTCATCCACTTCACTATTTTCTTTAAACTGTAAGATAATAACAGCAAAGGTAAACAGTAGTCGGCTGACCCAATCTATTTTAACCTTTTCGTCTACCAATTCTCTATATGCCCGTATGAATAGTTTTGTTAATTGTTAATTTAACGAAATTGACTTTTCTTAAAGCTGTTGAAATTTTGTAGTCCAATAACTTTATTGAAGCTGAATCGCACAAGATAAAGCGCCAGATCTAGAATTTAGAGAGGGGTTCTTATCTTACCAGGTAACAAAGTCGATCGGCTAAGTTGATTGGATTTGGATGATTTTTTTTATTTGTTTGAGTTGGGAGTTTTGAACTTTATAATTGTTGGACTTATGTGGGATGAGACTAGGCATGGGACAATTTCTCCTCTTAAGTAGATTATTGATGGCATTTATATACAAGTTGTTAAAGTAGAAGATGATCTCAATGTATTTATCTACTATAGGCTTAAGTCCTCTTCTTTCTCGCAGGTTACATGTAGCAAGTTTCTTTTTTCGTAATAGTGTTATTTCTCCTGCTAATATTGATTGAGAACTTATTAAAACCCTACAGTCGCCACTATGCTACCATCCATTGTACTCTATCTATCTGACTACTAAGCTATTACTATTGTTATTTCAAACACAAAACAAGCTTTGATGTTAGAGTTTAAGTGCATGCCATTTAGGTTTTAATTATGATGAAATAAAAATTGACTCGAGATTGCCATCTTAATATAAAATTGCATAATTTTTTGTTACATTTTTATCGTTCCTTGATTTGGGCTGTTACTTGATTTTTGATATTGGATTAACTATTTGTATTACTCAAAATTAATTTCTTGGCTTTCTATACTGTACAAGAGGAACGTTGAGCTTTCTTTCTCTCAGTTTTCGATTCTATTCATCTATATCTGTCTGTACTAAATTTGTTTTCTCTTTATATATGTAACTACCAAAGTTTTCTTTCACGAAAGTTATCTATTTCAATTTATATGATAACCGAGGCTTTCGTCATTTAGTATTATGGGCAATTTACATGTTTTACTGCTATCATATTAAGAATTAATAATTTGTTAGAAAATAAAGGTTATTGACACTCGAGTATTTCAGGAATTTTTTAATGGATTGAATATTTCAGTCTTGCTAATGTACCACACATATATTTGCGATCTTTTGATGTTAAAAGGACAAGAATTAAGGAATAACTGAATTACAACAGGTTCTACGAAGGTATACCTATTTTGTTTGGGTTCAATATTATATATAACTTTTTATGCAGCAGTTCCGTAGAGTTGATTTAGTTTCATTATGTAAGCAGCATTTAGCCTTTAATAGACTAAAACTCTTTTTTTCTTCTGTTGTAATTTTTTTTCCCAATTGTTATTGTTTGACTCAGATCATTAACTTAAAAAATGGAGTATGTTGTCCTACCAGGACATTGACAATTCTAGAGATGGAGTACAAAGTGGTGGCCACTACATATTGTAAAATTTGCAGCTTTTAGCAATGAAAGAAAAAGATTAGCTAACCTATTGCAGGGAGTAAGGTTATATTGTGGTTTTACACTATAAGTCTGCCATTTTATTAGGATAAATATAAGGAACCTACTGTAATGCTGTTATACATTTAAGGTTGTAGTTCTATTGACTTAATCTTATGCAAACTAATGTTTATGTTGGGATACATTTAACTTTTACCATAAGCACAATCTCTCATAATCTTATTTTCTTTCTTTTACAAAGGCCTTGGAGAAATATTTGAGTCACTCCAGTTATTTATGTAAACATTTATTTTAGAAACTAAAAATGTAGTGTGAGTATTTTTTATGTGTCCAGTTACTATTGATGATTTGCTGCATCTTCCGTCCTTAGAGCCTAATAATAAGAGTTGCTTCCATAATATAATGTATGATTTTATTAGTTTATTGTGTAAGGTTTGTTTACATTGTTGTTTCACGAATATAAGTAAATTAATTAAAGAGTACTACCTTTCAAATTATTGTTTAAAAGCAAAAGTATAAAATAAGCATACATTCGTTCTTTTATAAAATAAGACTACAAATATGAAAGAAGAGATTGAATTTTGAAACTCTAGATGAGATTTTCTTGATCCTTTAATGCCGGATCAAAGTTAATTTTGCTTTGTTTAATATCCGGATAATATTTGCTCTCTGAAAAACTGAATTAATTTAAGAATGACTTTGTTTGAGGAGTGTGGACCCGCAAGTTGCAGATTGTCGATGTCATGTATAAATTGAGGTTAATAGTTCACCGGTTCCAAGAGAAGGGAAAATCATAGATGCGGAGGTTTAGAGAAGGGAAGAAATAATGTAAATATACCGTTGTTTGGAGGGAGCCTAGGAGGTGAAGAAAGTCCAATCATCATGACCTCCGCATGTGGCAATGGTAAGACATCAGACCCTACCGCTTCTTTTGCTAAGCACAACATATATATTTGATAACTTCTTCTGGCTTTTCCTAGCATCTATGGTCAAAATATAATGTAAAACAATAACATCACATAGTCATAAGTAGCACTTAATAGAGTACATTGGCTCTGTCGAAAACTCTAAACAATCTCGACTTCAGTTAATTTCATTAGCTAAATTTCTGAAAAGCAAATTTTAATATTTTAACAAATTGTGCTTCCAATTCATTATTTTCTTATTGTTGAACTGCATTTATAGCTCCAGCTCTAGAATCTAGGCCTATAATAGATAATATACGCACTGTTAGGATCAGTCGTAGACATGTCCAGTTTCTGGCAGCAACTATAGCAGCAACAATAACATAAGTTATGAAAGATAATAGTGGGCAGAACCATGGAGGGAGTCTATAATCTCGCTTTTTTTCCGCACATCAAACAAAGGGTCTGGGCGGTGCGGTTTTTACCTCAAACCGCAAACCAAACCGCACATGCGGTTTGATCAAATTTCCAAACCGCAACCGCACCGCGTACCCTCAAAAAACGCATAAACCACACGAAAAAAATGCGATACGGTGTGGTGCCGTTCACTGCGATTTGTACATTACAAGTTCGAAATTTTTTAATAAATACAAAACTTATATTAATTAAATTCCTGAATAATATAATAAAGTCGCCAATATTCTTCAATAATACAAATTAGAAATTCCACACTATAAAGTTTAACGTAAAAACTTAGCTCGGCAATTAAATGAGTTCACTATTAAATAGGTGGCTTTGTACCATGTGTCTCATTATTTTTGAAGAAACACAAATAGGATGATCACCACGCAACAATTGATATTGTAGAAACAAGATGATCACTAAGCAAGCACTCCTAATATGTTAAATGGAATCAAACTTAATAAATGGAATCATGAAATATAACTATCATGATATCACTTATCAGACACCTTTATCTTGAGTCAGTTCATTTTAATCTCCGAAGTCATTAAATCCCAAAGAGACTTCACAAAGTCCTTCCACTCAGCAAAACAAACAACTTTCTTGACAGGCCTACTCTTTTTCCGCTCACATATTCCCTGAACTAGGCCTCAAGAATGATCTAAAACATTTTCACTATCACCTTCAAGCACCGGATTTTAACAAAATCTGATGCTTGATATAAATGGTACTCCATCCGTCCTTATCTATACTATCTATACTATACTATAATAACCGGAATGGGGTATAATTTGTAATTTGGTTAACCTCTTATTTTGGTTATCCCTTTCCATCTTAACTGTCAGATCTTTTTCATCAAATAATCAGAGCTGTTAGATCCAAATACTAAAAAAATACACTACATAAGTTCTCAGGTTCGAATCCCGTCAACAACAAACAATTATATTATTATTTATAAAGATACTTATAAGTTCTTAGGTTCGAATCCCGTTAACAACAATTATTTATATTATTATTTATAAAGATACATATAAATTTTCAGGTTCGAATCTCACTAACAACAAATATTAACATAGATCACATCAATCATATACTATTTATACAATTTGAACTTAACTTCAAATTATATAAGTATTATTTAGTATTTAGTTATTTATATAATTTTTTTATAAATTTACATAAAATATAAATAAAAATATAAAAATATTTACCGAGACCCGTGCATCGCACGTGTCATAAGCTAGTAGGTTCTTAATATTTGAAACGGAGTGATCGACACGCATTTTAAGACTCTTATCTATTATAGTTTCATAAATTATTGTATAAAATTTGTTCTTCTGAATAAATATTAAATTAATGTTTAAATTTCTTTTAAATTTTTGTAAGCATTAAAATACATGTTGAACACTATGTTTCAAATATTAAGAACCTATAAGGTATAAGCATATAAGCAGTAGTAGTAACTAACATTTATGCATGTCAATGAGAGAAGCTAGAGTGTTATCATGGAATTGTAGGGGAATTAACAACCAAGTTGTTAGAAGGAACATAAGGACAACATGTCACAAGTCTAGGGGGAATATTTTATTTTTGCATGAAACAAAATGTGGTTCCTGGCAAAAAGACATGGAAAATTCTATGTGGAATTCTGATTTGCATGATTGGGTATATCAGAATTCTCGAGGACTCTCAGGGGGTTTAACATGCTCTTGGGACAAGAATTTGTATACTTGTGTGGGTTTTGCACAAGATTGGAACTGGATTTGGTTAGCACTAAGATGTTAGGTTAAAGGAATAATAATAAACATAGTGAATATATATAGTCCAGTAAATCAGCATGGCAAAAGAGAATTGCAAAAAGTGCCCCACTACATTCTGATATGTTGTGGTAGTATAGAGTGGCTGTTTGTCTAGTTGATGATTTCAATAGTGTAAGGGATCCCTCAGAAAGGGTGAATTGCGAGTATCGACAAAGAAACTCTATATATTTTAATAGATTTATCAAGGACAATAGCCTACTGGACTTGGAATTTAACAATTCTAAATTCACCTGGTTTGGAACAGATGGAAAATATAGTAAGCTAGAAAGATTTTTGTTAAAGGATAGATAGTGGAAAACGGTTAACTGGGAGCCAACCACCATGTTCAGGATGTTGTCTGATCATAAACCTATTAGGGGTCATTTGGTTCATTGAGTGATATCGGGTTGGAATCAAGGAATCAGGTTAAACGGGTATGAGTTTGGAACTTGATACTTGATATCACCTGTTTGGTTCAAAAATAGGATGATAATGTATTTCGTAATTGATAAACTTATTGGAATCAAGAATCAAAAGACATTTAATTATTTTTTTTGTTAATTTATAATTTTAATATTAAAAACTAAAATTATACACGATCACTTGATTTAATCATAATTAGTGAGGCTAAAAATATAATTTTTTTGAAAAATACCTAAGGCTAAAGATACTTTTACAAATATACTATAATATTTAGAAAAAATTGCAAAAATACTATTTTCCAATTTTTATTACGAAAATACTACTTAATGCAACTTCATTCAATTAGATGCAATTTTTGACGAATTTATGTCACTCCATGTAACCTCAAATTCAACAAAAAAAACTCGATTCAACTAGTTGTATGTCTGCTTGATTTTGGTTGATTCTATATTTTTGCAAAAAAAAAAAAGTTAGAAAAATCGCAAAAAAAATAAATAAACAAAGCTAGTATTTTTGATAATTTTTATTATTAAAATATGAGTTAAAAATATTTTTACATAGTATCTAAGAAAATAAAATATACATTCACATTTTTTATTCATCAATATTAAAGTTTGAGCTAAAATAGAATTATACTTTAGTTAAAAAGAAAGACGAGCGAGAGAAAATAATGAAAATGATACCCAATATATGATTTAGCTCATACACATCTCTTCACATGGGTTTCTAAACCCTATACCTCATGGGTTTCGGGAATGAGTTTTAAAACAAATTTTTTTTAACCAAACACATACTAGTTTTATCCATTCCTACCCCGTATCTCATACCAAAATTTGTTAAACCAAACACACCCTTATAGTTTTTAGTGGTCAGAGCAATTTGTTAGATTTTCCAAACTCTCGAGAGTCTATCATAAATAATAACTGTATAATGAACACCCATCCCGGAAATATGGTGGGTTACTTATCTTCATGCATGCATGGTCAATAGATAAGGTTGAGTGTTGACATGATGTATACATATGTTAGAGTAATAAAGGTAGGCAACCATATAAAACAAAATAAGGTGTTAATACAGCAACTAGAAGTTTGATAATATCATCTTGAAAATTAGGAAAGCAGCCTACTCAATGATATACTAATAATCCTAAGCGAGGCTATTTAAGTTGTTTATTAGTGTGTCATAATGATTAAATTATTAAACACAAACCCTACAGCTTTCCTTGTAGTTCCCCAAAAAGTTATTACATTCCCCATAAAACCTATGATACACTACATGCGTAAGGAGCGAAACCTCTTCATATTTCCCTTTTAAAATAAACCCCTCTAGTTATGAAAAACAGTCAACTATTAATTTCAACTAACCTATTTCTCAGCCCAATAACCAAAAGAGGAAAAGCCTAAAAAAACATTTTTAGAATTTTCTCCTGGTACACTTCTCAACCCGCTCATATTGAAAGAATTCTCAACCTCTTGAGCAAGTTTTCTGGAGATTTCTTGTACCAGCTTCTTACTATCTAAGATTAAGATACTAACTTTTGTTCCTTCTAACATACTCCAGTATCTGTTAATGTTATACAAGCCTTTCTTTCTAGTTCTATGACCGAAGTAACAGTCACCGGCCCTGAGAAAGTCCTGATAATCCTATTTGAGTGATCCTTGATCAATCTTCCAGTTCCGGCTAGCGCTCCATTTTCAACATAGTAACTTCCATCTACAAAGTCTATTAAATCATATCCTTGAGACAACAAACTCATTTTCTTTATTCTCCAAGTAGAAGTAACTACGCTTATTGAGTTTGAGTGTCACCATTCCACTTCCTTATGAACTAGCAGTTCTGCAGCCACACTCCACTCAGTTGTTCTTTGTTTAATGAGAAAAATAACTTGTCCCAAAGTTATTCTTGAATTTTAAAAATGCATGCATATCTTTCTTTCCATAATATCCAAAGACTAGCTGTGATAACAATCTCCCATACAATCCTCCCTAGACTATCCAAAAACAGTTTTTTTGTGCTCCACATTGTACGCAAATTTTCTATATAATCTCTTGAATCCCAACCCCAACGGCCACCAACTCAATACAGAAACCCATAATTTTCTCACCAAGCAATATTTAAAAAGTAGATGCTCTAAGCTTTCTTTGTCCTGTCCACATAATGGACATGCAACACTTCCAAAACTATTTCTTAGTCTTTCAACAAGAATGCCTTTCATCGGAATAACCCCTAAATACATTTTCCAAAGAAAGATCTTGGCCATTGGAGGGATCTTTAGCTGCCATATGAAATACTATTCCACCTTCTTATAGTCCATTATATTCTTTTAACAGCTTATAGCTCCTTTGACAGAGTAGCCATCTTGCAGGGGGTCCAGTTCAGTGAATCCGCTTTATTTATGAGTTTGAGATTGCATAAAAGCTTAACCATCTCATTTACCTTCTCTATCTCCCAACTTCTGAGATTTCCCTCCTAGAAATCTTCTGAGTAAAGAAAAATCATGAAAAATCCAGAACCAGTAAGATGCTCTCCGCGGCCTGCCTGCCTTTGAAAAAACCATATTGATGCTCATCCAGAACTTTTTCTTGGATTAAAAGGATTTTATTTGTTAGATTTTCATCAAGAGTTTGGAAGAATTATTGATTAGGATAATGTCTCTAAAATCAATCAAAACACTCTACTTTGTAACCTTGGGAACTGGAACAATTAAAGAGGAGTTCAAACCTTGTGGGAGTGTCAATTTTTTTGCAAAATTTGCATAACACTCCAGAAGCTTATCTTTGATCTTAGGCCACGAGAACTTCAAGCTGTGTATGTTCATCCCATAAGGCCCGGGAGCCTTGTCATGTCCAGAAATCTTGTTGATCTTCATTATGTCTTCATCAAAAAGATTGGCATCTAACAAATTGCCAAGAAGCAACAATCTGTGAGGCCCTTTGTTATAGAGGGTACTGAAATGATTTAAAAAGGCCTTCTTTAGCTCAGAAGGGTTATTAAGAATATTTCTATCGACTACAAGTTGCCTGATATTATTCTTAAACCTTCTTTTTTGGATAGCTTGATTGAAAAATCTTGTATTTTTATCCCCTTTAGCTATCCAATTTTGCACAGCCTTCTGTTTTAACTGAGAGTTAAGATTGCAATAGCATTCTTTTTGATCCATTTTGGATTCCTCCACTTCATTACCCCATTTATTATTGTTGTCTAGATAATCCAGTTTCTGTTGCAGCTTTTCTATGTGTGTCTTCAAATAAATCCTGGTCTGTAAACTCCAACCTTTTTTAACTGCTTCAATTTCCTTCAACATGACATGGACATTAAGATTGGCGAGGTCCATTCTAATTGACTAAAACTCTTCCAGAGCTTTAGCTTTATTCAGGGAATCTTCCTTAAGCCACCAGTTGAATACTCTGAAAGGCTTGGGACCCTAATTGTGTTGGAAGCGCTATGGGCTTCACTTTTTTTTTAAATCAAACTCTATATATAGAGTAAATAAGATTTGATAAGTAAATAAACACTTCACTTTTATTTCAAGGAAAGCTACAGCTTCTTTGTAATACAAATGCAGGCTACGGTTTTTTTTATTTCACTCACGCACACAACACAAAACCGAGCTTCTCCTTTTTTTGTTTGCAATATATATTTGCAGTCTACTTCTACACATATTCCTGCTACCAGTATATATCGTAGATATATATATGCTAACTTAGCCTATAGGTATTACAGGCACTGATGCACATGTACACAAGACCCGCCTGGTTTTATTGAGCTTCAACTATTAATTTCCTTCAACCCACTTTAATTCATGGATTCAACATATGACCAGCTGCTTTCCTTATTTTTAATATGATATTAGCAAACTTCTAGTTGCTGTGTTAACTCCTTGTTCTGTTTTATATGGCTGCATAACTTTACTTACTCTAACATATTTATACATCTTGTCAACACTCAACCTTATCTATTGACCATGCATGCATGAAGATAAGTAGCCCACCATATATCCGGGATAGGTGTTCATTTATACAGTTATTATTTATGATAGACTCTCGAGAGTTTGGAAAATCTAACACTCCCCATCAAACTCTACTTTGCATTCTAAACTTCATCTTCATTTTGTGAAATACATCTGGCTTCAATGGCTTTGTAAATATATCTGCCAAATTTTCTTCGGTCTTGCAGTGCACCGGTTCCATAATATTATCATTTACTTGTTCGCGAAGAAAATGTTATTTTATGTTGATTTACTTGCTGCGACTGTGTGACACCAGATTTTTTGCTAGAGAAATAACAAATTTATTATCCACATAAATTGTAACCGGATCTTTCTTTGCAAGATTTAACTCTCCCAATTTGTAGCTTAGCCACATAGCCTGACATGCGCACGCTGCTGCTGCAATGTATTTTATCTCACATGTTGAGAGGGCAACTGTCTATTGCTTCTTTGATGACCACGAAAATATTATTGAACCGATGTGAAAAGCATATCCTGAAGTACTTTTCCCGTCATCCAAATCTCCACCACAATCACTGTCTGAATAGCCGACTAATTTTGAATCTTGAGAATACGTGTAAAATAATCCGTGATCAAGTGTTCATTTTATGTACCTCAAAATTCTTTTAGCCGCCATGAAATGATCCTGCTTCGGTTTCCCCATGTACCTACTAACCAATCCAACTCCATACATAATATCTGGATGAGTAAAAGTTAGGTATCTCAGACTTCCAACCAAAATTTTAAACAATGTCGGATTTACGGACTCCCTCGTTGAATCAACTCTGAGCTTTATGCTCGGTTCTACTGGAGTGCTCACTGGTTTGCATTCCTCCATTATGAACTTCTTTAAAATCTGCTCCGCATATTTTTTCTGTGACATAAAAATCCCATCTTTGCTTTGCTTAACCTCGACTCCAAGAAAGTACGACATTTGACCAATATCTGTCATCTGAAATTCATTAGTCATAACCTTCTTAAAATCATTGAACATACCAGGGTTATTTTCGGTAAATATCATGTCATCCACGTATAAGCACACGATCATAATGTCTCCCCCTGAATTTTTCTTCGTATAAAGGGCATGCTCGTATGGACTCTTCACGAAACCATTTTTCTGAAAATATTCATCAACTCGCGTGTTCCATGCTCGTGGAGATTGCTTCAAACCATATAAGGCTTTCTTCACTCTGTAAACTTTGTTTTCCTGGCCTTTCTGAACATATCCGGGAGACTGCTCAATATAGACTTCTTCTTCAAGATAACCATTCAGAAATGCTGACTTGACATTTATATGAAATATTTTCCACTGGTTCTGAGCTGCAATTATTGTCAGAAGTCGTATGGTATCAACTCTTGCAACTGGAGTGAATACCTCGTCATAGTCAATGCTATATATTTGCTTTTAGCCTTTAGCCACCAACCTTGCCTTGTACTTTTCCACTTCTCCATCTTGATTGGTCTTTGTCTTATAGACCCACTTGACACCAATTGCTTTATGTCCTTCTGGAAGATCTGTGAGCTCCCAAGTATCATTCTTCTTGATTGCATCAATTTCTTCATCCATGGCTTTGATCCATTTGCTTTCTTCAGAAGCTTCTTCAAATGTAACTAGATCACATTCAACCATTAAGAAAAATAATGAATAATCAAATAATGTTTGTACTGGACTTGTTGCTTCATAGATATTATCCAGACTTCGCATTTTCCTCGGTGTTCCCCCTGAACTGCCGCTTCCTCCCGTTGATGGTGTTGATGCGGGAGTTTGTTGAGTTGGACTTTGTGGTGGAGTTGGATCATTATCTCCGTCATCTTCAATGTTGGAGTCGTCACAGTCGTTATCATCATCGTTAAAGAATAAACCAATAACTTTTCTTTCTTCTTCGCTCCATCTCCAGTAATCTGATTCATCGAACTCAACATCTCGAGAAATGATTAAATTCTTTGTTAGGGGATTATAGTGTCTGTATACCTTCCTCCTTTTGTCATATCCGCTAAAGATGCATTTTTCACCTTTGTCATCCAGCTTCTTCCTTTTCTGGTCGGAACATGAGCATATGCAATACACCCGAAAATTCTGAGATGTCCAACTGATGGTTTGCTTCCACTCCATGCTTCATTTGGAGTTTTATTTCTTACATATTTTTTATTGGACAGCGATTCAACAAATAAACTGCACAAAAAATAGCTTCCGCCCAGAAAGTTCTCGGTGAGTGAAGGGTTTTTAGCACATAAACGCAACGAAAACGTAAATTTAAATCTTAAAAAAAAATCGAAACCCTCTACAGGATCTATATGAAAAATAATATTTTATTCGTAGTTCAATATGTTTACCTTAAGAAGCTTTACGTTAATGAAAAAATGGAGGTCTTTAATAGCGATCCAAGAACGATGAGCAGAGATCCCTAGCAACTGCTCCTCAAGTGTGAAGCACTCCACCGGTATCCACCAAAAGATCAATGTAATGGAGGAGGAAGAGGTTGAGAGAATTAGTTGCCTCTCTCTATTTCTACTTTAGAATTAGGGTTTTTATTTGGGTTGAGGCAAATAGGGTTTTTAATAGTATATTTATAAGCAATATTTTTAGCTGAAAATTTTCCCATAAAATATTATTATTATTAACCCTTTAATTGATTATTCTTATTAACCAATTAACTAATAATTAAAACACCTTTAATCATTAATCCCTTTTCTAAACACTTTAGAAAAATAATTCTCTCACCTGATTTAATTTCCAAAATAAAATTCTTAATTAATAATATTAAGAACTTTTCTTAATTAATTTTATAATTAATTAAATCTCATTTAATCATTTATTAAATTTGCTAATTAATTATTTATTTCACAAATAAATAATTACTAGCCATTATTAATTAATTCCTCCACCATTAAATCATTCTCTTTTATGGCGTGACCCTGTAGGTTCAATATTAAGCCGATAGTAGAAATAAATAATAATAAAACTATTTTATCATTATTTACATAAATTCTCTAATTTATTAAATATGATTAATTAATAAATTAATCATGTTTATTCTTCATCGTGAGGGATACTTCTCAGCATATCGCGACTATCCGGATAATACGAATTCACTGCTTAGAATACCAAGAACCTATTCAATGAATAGTTACCGTACAATTAATTCCTTCTACCCTGCAATGTCACGATTAAATATAAGGCAATGAACTTTTGTCAAGCCTATCTTATTTAATCATTTGCTTTCCCATTCACTATGCTTAGTTCTAATTATTGTAAATTAGAAACTCCTTTCTAATTTTATTCACTCTGGCCAGAGATTCCTGAACTAGCATAAGTGGATCAGCATTGAACATTTTCTTCCTTCACTGGAAGGGGTAGATCCTTTATTGATCATACACTATCTTCGTGTACAAATTCCTACACCCAGTAGAGCCCTTATTATTATCCCTAGAGACTAATAACTAAACCAAAGTATAGTTCAGTGTACACAAGATGACTATGATGACCTCAAGTCTAAGGATACTTGTACAACTATCACTATGTGAACATCTGCTGACACGTGAGTGAACTCCATCAGTTGTTCAGCTGTGTGAGTCATGTTTAGTAAACTTATTCTATAATAAGCACCTACATACTAGCTATAGTGTCACTACACAAATGTCTATGAGAACAGACAACCTTCATAATGAAGCAAGCATAGTATGTACCGATCTTTGCGGATTACTAATTATCAGTTAGTAATCCTACGACCAGGAAATATTTAAGTTCAGAGTTATCATCTTTTTAGGTCTCAGTATTACGATCTCATCATAATCCATAAAAAGCTTTACTCTAAACTATGGTATATCTTATTTAAACACTTAAATAGATGAAGCCCGTAATAAAACCAAAACAAGTCTTTTATTAATATCAATGAAATCAAAATAGATTACATAAAAGTTATTCCTAAATCATCATACATGATTGGACTTAGGACACATCTCTTTCAATCTCCCACTTGTACTAAAGCCAATCACTCTGGTATCTAATACCCATCTTGTCTTCATGACGATCAAAGTGACTTTGAGAAAGTGGCTTTGTTAAAGGGTCTGCTATGTTGTTATGTGTGTCAACTCTCTTGACGTTGACTTCTATTTTGTCTGAATCCTTTTGCCACGAGCCTGGCCTTATAGGTCCCCACCTGGCCATCTGCTCCAATCTTTCTTTTGTATACCCATTTGCACTCATTAGGTTTCACACCCTCAGGTGCTTCAACCAAAGTCCATACTTAGTTGGTATACATAGATTCCATTTCGGATTTCATGGCACTTTGCCATTTCTCTGAGTAAACACTACTCATAGTCTCATTATAGGTCATAGGGTCGTCATCATCAATGATTGACAACTCATTATCATTCTCAATGACAAGGCCAT
This sequence comes from Apium graveolens, assembly GCF_009905375.1. Classification (NCBI taxonomy): domain Eukaryota; kingdom Viridiplantae; phylum Streptophyta; class Magnoliopsida; order Apiales; family Apiaceae; genus Apium; species Apium graveolens. The sequence goes on from NC_133655.1 coordinate 282,855,777, forward strand.
AATACCTCTTAGGTTGGCGAGACACTCTCCCTGACCTACGAATGGGCTGTTCCACAGAAGGTTGTTCAGTCTGAATAGGTGTTTCCACTTGAACCGTAGTAGTCTGTGCTTCTTAAACTTCATCAAGTTCAATCTTGCTCCCACTATTTCCTTCAAGGATAAACTGCATTTCCAAGAAGGTAGCATGTCTGGAGACAAACACCTTATGATCGGTGTAAAAGTAATACCCTAAAGTCTCTTTAGGATATCCCGCAAAATTACATTTTACGGATCGAGATTCCAGCTTATCTGGGTCAACTTTCTTGACATAAGCTGGACATCCCCAAATCTTAACGTGTTTAAGACTCGGTTTCCTTTCTTTCCATATCTCATATGGAGTTTGAGGAACAGATTTGAAAGACACCTTATTCAGTAAATATGCTGAGGTTTCCAATGCATAACCCCACATGAATACTGGAAGATTCACATAGCTCATCATGGACCGAACCATGTCTAACAAAGTTCGATTTCTCCTTTCAGATGCCCCATTCAACTGTGGAGTATATGGAGGAGTCCACTGGGAGAATATACCTTTTTTTGAGATAAGCTAGAAACTCTCCATTCAAGTATTCACCACCTCGATCTGATCGAAGAGTTATAATACTATGTTTGGTTTGTTTCTCCACTTCATACTTATATTCATTGAACTTTTCAAAGGCTTCAGACTTTTATTTCATCAAATACACATATCTGAATCTAGATCGATCATCTATGAAAGCAATGAAGTATGAAAATCCACCCATGGCTTACGTAGACATTGGTCCACATACATCTGTGTGTACCAATCCTAGAAAATCTGCAGCCCTCTCTCCATGTCCACTAAAGGGAGATTTGGTCATTTTACACAATAGACAAGACTCGCATGTAGGATATGATTCAAAATCAAAGGGGTCAAGTAACCCTTCTTTATGCAATGTCCGCAGTTTATTTTCACTAATATGACCAAGTCCGCAGTGCCACAAGAAAGTGAGATTTTCATCTTCCCTTTTTCTTTTATTAGTACGTTCAATTTGTAGTAAATTATGCTCTACGTCACATACATACAGACCATTGTTTAAAATACCACTTCCATAAAGAAAGTTATCTCTAAGAATTGAACATTTATTATTCTGAATAACAAACGAAAATCTAGCCAAGTCTAACATGGAATAGAAATAATTTTCCTCATAATCGAGGGAAAAAAATAACAATTATTTAGAAGAATAGTCTTGCCCGTAGGCATATGTAAATGAAATGATCCTACAGCTTCAGCAGCAACTCTTGCTCCATTTCCCATCCGTAGAACCACATCCTCTTCTTCAAGAGTCCTATTTCTCCTTAGTCCCTGCAATGAATTGCAAATATGAGAACCACAAGCGGTATCTAATACCCAAGTAGAAATTTGACTTAGTGACATATTAACTTTGTTCATGAACATACCTGAATCAGAAGCGGTAGTCTCACTACCCTTCTTCTTCTTCAATTCTGCAAGGTAAACCTTGCAGTTCCTCTTCCAGTGCCCCACCTTGTTACAGTGAAAGCAAACATCTTTGCTCTTGGGGTCTTCAGCTTTTGGTGGAACCGGCTTTTTCTCACCTACTTTCTTCTTCTTGGAAGGGTTCTTCTTCCATTTATTAGGGTTGGAACCTTCACCAATTAGAAGAACAGAACTCTTCATAGGGGGAAAATTTGATTCCGCAGTCTTCAACATGTTGTGGAGTTCAGGTAGGTTGACATCTAGCTTATTCATGTCAAAGTTCATAACAAACTGCGAGAACAAACTCGGAAGTGATTGCAAGACCAAGTCTTGGCTCAGCTCCCCATCCATGGCAAAACCAAGTTGTCCAAGACGTTCAATCAAATTGATCATCTTAAGTACATGGTCATTCACAGATGATCCCTCAGACATCCTACAACCGAACAGCTCCTTCGATATCTCATATCGAGCTGTCCTCCCTGCCACATCATACAACTCTTGTAGATGCATAAGGATGGTGTGAGCATCCATATGCTCATGTTGCTTCTGTAGCTCAATGTTCATGGAAGCTAGCATGATACATTGAGCAACATTTGCATCATCTATCCACTTATGATACACAACATGTTCATCATTATGTACATCGCTAGCACGTTCAGTAGGCTTAGGTGAGTCAAGCACATATTCCAGCTTCTCAACCCTGAGAACAATTCTTAGGTTTCAAAGCCAGTCGGCAAAATTAGGACCAGTCAACTTGTGAGCATCTAGTATACTCCGGAGTGATAGTGCAGAAGACATAACGTATATAGTAAATCTGTAAATGATGAACACATAACAACACTTAGCAAATATTCAATTTTATTTCAAAATACTATATGAATCGGGTCTTTATTCGTAAGTGGCTCCCACTAGTTTATCTAATGTATACAACCACTAAGTGAAAATTAAGCATTCATAATGCTAGTGGGAATAAGGATCCTATATTCCATCACACAACCTCGGCTGTAGCACGAAACGTCATGTGATGTTCAATAGGCAGACAACTCTTGTCAATTACATCTTATGTTATTCCCTCATAAAACTTTAGCCTCTTGAATAATTGAGTCACGGCTGTAGCACGACAAACTAAATATTCTAAGTCAAGTCTAACCCAACATTTCGTACAATTGAATCAGTCTCCAACGGCCCACGGTTGTAGCACGTAACGACCTTTAGATTCTAATTCAATGTACACATCTCTATGTAATAGACAAGTATTTCTTATTTCGAAATCAAAGCCCTCGGCTGTAGCACGAAACGACAATGATTCAAAAATAAGAACTACTTTCTACCATGTTGGAAGGCTTTGACCGACACAAGCCCGTTGTACTACAAGAAATTTGACATTTACCTACCAATTAAAATGGTAGGTAAAACTATTGTATTGGTAATTAAACAACTACACCTACCAATAAAAGATTGGTAGCAATTGGTAGGTAAAAGTTACTGGAGAAAGAGTATTTAGCTACATATTTGTGTATTGGTAAGTAAAATATCAACCGGACCCCACACTTTTGAATTACTGGTGATGAGTCATTAGGTGATGTGTCAGTAGTCTACGTGTCACAACAACACACATGGCGCCACCACATAACACACATGGCAATTTTTTAGTGGTACACTTGGTAGTTTTTGAGCGGTCCATTTGGTACACCCGAATGGCCAATTTGGCAGGTATAGAATTATCCACGTGGCAACTCTAGAATTATCCACGTGACACTAAATAGGTAATGGTAGATAAAAGTATTTTATTTTATTTTCATAAATGCATACAAAAGGAAAAATATTTAAGAACAAACTTCATTTATTTATTTACTTTCCGAAAATTTAAATGAAATAACACTATATTATTCATAAGCAGCCAGTTTACAATGATTAAAAGATACAATAATCTTCTAATTATCTCCACTTTCAAATTTTGTTAGCTGGCCCAATGTCCCATCTTTATAGCAGTGCCACTTATAAGATTCAGAGCACCAAAAGTTTGATCAGTTGGAGGAGTTACAGGTGCTGCTCTCAGACATTTTTGAACCATAACTCGGTCAATCATAAAATTTGATGTGCTCCCGATTATCCATTGTATATTTATAAAGCTGATCTCATCCTCACTATTAAACAACCACCAAAAGTTAGCGCTCTACAAGATATTATTGAGACGAATCTTCATCAGAATGTCATCCCCGGAGCTTTAATTTGATCCTAAGAACAATTTTGTAAATATAAAGAAAGTAAGAAACATGATCACTATAGTAACTCGTGAAGGAAAATAAAATTGTAGAATGCAAACGTATATACATAAATAATAATATGCATAGTCCAAAGAAGATATTGCAGAATTAGATAGAAGCTATTACAAAGGAAATTAAGAATTGTAAAAAATAAAAGCTAAATATTTTGTGCAGGTTAATAAACAGTGTGCAACATATGCATATTTTTTAAAAAAATTAACAGTCAATTATTGATGCAAAAAACATATAATACAACTTGACACCGATATAATTTCTAACTGGATACCATTAAGACATTTTCACTGAATATTTAACTGGTCAAAGTAGGTCCATAGCATAAATATGTTATAAGCCTTTTACAGTTTCATATTAAAGTTCCATATTAACAGGGCAAGATATAAACAAAACCCAATAGTGATTGAGGGAAGAGAAACTACAAGATGACATATCAAAACGATTTAACCAACGCTTCTTAATATCTCAAAGTTACTCCACCATAAGACTGTAGAGCTTTCAAATAGAGTCTCTTTTAATATATAACCAGGTATTTTGTTTAATGAGCGAGACAAAGACAAAAACTAACTCAACCAACCAAATCATACATAGATCAAAAAATTACCATCCAAAATGAGAGAAATAATCACTAAAACTGAACTAGTTCTTTTAATCTACAAAAAACCTAAATGGAAAACCAAAAACCCACTAAAATTGTTAGCTTTTACCATTTAAACATACCTAATATAATTAGAAGTACACCAAATTTGAAAATTGATCACCTAATCATGAACAAACTACGTTTTAATCAACAACATAATTAACAACATACATCACTGAAATCGAGGGGGCGGGGGAGAAAGAGAGAGAGAGACCATTAATGTAGCGATACTCTAATTCTTTCTTTTCTTGATCATAAGAATTGCCAGATTGAGAATGCATTATATATTTCTAATCCAAAATCCTGAAACAGAGATAACCTGTAGTTAATATATAAAAGTGGCAATACAATTAACTATAAAAGAATAAAGATTAAACAGAAGGATAATTCGTCAAAAGATGATTTAGGAATTCTTTGAACTCCGTATGATTTGGGCAGGTACATAAATGGGGATAAAAATGAAAATTTGATTGGTTATCTTGGATGTGGCACACTTATGAGTATGACTTAACACAACTGTCAAACAAAACTACTCTATAAGAAAGGAGTGAATTCTCCAATTAACCTTATCTGCTCATATAGCTCAATTGAAAATTTTAGAAAATTTAACCGGGAGTTTAAAACTTTCACAAAGCAAACACACGTTGACAGCATCATGATGAAACCTTTCTATTTATTTTAAAACCCAAGAAATATTATTATTGCTAAATACATATTTATTTATTAATTTGTAGAGAGAGAACACTCAACAAATGCAAAATATAATTACCAAAAATTAGTTTTTATAGTAAAAAAATATTATTTGTTATGTAATATGTGAATTATATATTAACTCAAATGAATAATTTTAGTATTTTGTCCAAGGGTCCTAATTAATTTAGTAATTCTAAATAATATTTTGTTTTTTCTCATTTCTTATTTAGTCTTAATCATTTGAAATTATTAATAAATATATAAGTGTAAATAAATGCTCTCTTGTTAAAAATATTTGCTTCAAATAGCCAATCCCTTATTAATTCACAAATTTAATATCATACAATTATATTATTAAACTTAGTTAATGCGTTTCTTGATAGCAATTTAGAGAAAGAAAATATGCTAAAAAATTATGCTACTATTATGTATTAAGTAACATGTGTTTTCTCAATCTTTTAAATATTATACATTTTTAGATAATTGGAAAATGGAGAATTGAAACTCAGAACAATGAATAAGTTCTTATCATTAGGAGTCTTGAATCTGTGAATTTTATTTATATATATAATTTTTTAATAAATAAAATGATTTTTTTAGCATATGCCTATTTTAGTGAATAAAATAATTATTTTCCCTAATCAAAATTTTAAAAATGATATGAAAAATCTTTTTTATTAATCGATTACACACATATACAAAATAATCTTAATCAAATATAAAAAAATTGAAATATAAAAAGGGACACGAAGAATTTAGACTGAGTGTGAAAGCTACTATGCTTTTCATTGATTTCTGGGTCAAAGCCAAACAGGACAAATCACATGTTAAAAATGTATTTCCTGTCGTTTTATAATTTGCATCCTCTTTATTTGTACAGTAATTTTCCCTTCCCATACTCATTTATACATTTTGATGTGTATGATTAGTTGTTGTCCTTGGTGACAATCTGCTTGAACAGAAAATTAATTTAGGAAGGACAAATATTGACACCCTTACTTTTAAATAAAAAAAAGTAATTTATAATTGAAAATATAAATTATTCACTTTTAATATTCTTAACTTTAAATTGAAGGTATATGTTTGAATAATTTTACTTAAAATGCATTTATAATCTTAACATATTAGTAAGTCTTATATTTACAAAAAAATAGATGTAAAAATATTTTAATCCATAAAGAGTAAAAATTATGAACAATTGATTGTTCATCCACATGCATGTTAATTTTATTGAACCTTCAATATCAATTTGTCCCATACCGACTAAACAATAATATTAGCACGTCAAATTTATTTAGGTATATTAACATATTTATTTAATAAAAGAAATGTTTTATTATGAATAAATTTTGCAGAAAAAACATTTACCCCTATAATTATGCATAAACATTTTCCTCCATGTCCGAACCATATCAAAGAATTTTATATTATAATAGCATATATAACGGGTCTCCTGCTATAGAACTTTGACAGGACAATCAGTTGAGATATTTTTGCAAGTTTAAGAGGTGGGCTGTTATTTGACATGTCAGAATGTATATCAACAAATTGGATACAAATTTTAAGACTTAATCTATTTTCACAATATTTTGGCGCCAATTCTTTCCCTCCCCGAGTAAAGCGAGCAAAGACTCCTTTCCACGTCTTAAAAGTAAAGCACTAGCCCATTTAGGTACCAATCCTTTTTACAATTGATTATTAGTAGTTGAAAATCAGTTTTACCTACTAATATAAATTGGTAGGTAAATTATTGGTAAGTAAAGATTAAATTTTTTGGCCAATTACTACTTGATATTATTTAATTTTATAGGGATTATATTACGTTACAATCATAATCATATTATAAACATATTCTTCATTTTAAATTAAATATTTCAAATCAATAATTGATAATCAGATGATTCCCAGATCGGGGGAGCATTGTCAAGAGCCGTCACTTAATACCCCTTTCTTACAGATAGAAATCTGTTTTTGACAGAATCATCCTTTCTCTCAATATTGAAAATTCATATTTAATTACGTGTTTCATAAACACAAGAATCTCATGATTGTATTCATAATATTATTGTTAAGGCAAGAAACGATTCCTATTCTAGATTTTCTAGAGCACGCCTTATATTGATTTAAGTTCACCTAAATCTATCATCGCATGGTAAACATAGGCATATATCTCATATATAAAATTAAATAAGCAAGTAAATGTAAAGTGCAATAAAGTAAATGTGTTTGGTTATGGCCCCATCCTATGTGATCTTTATCAAGCTCATGATAAAGATCAAGGTCAATCTAATATGGTGATGGAAATAAATACAACTACTTATTACATAAGTCTTCTTATTTGTTTAGACTTCTTGTATTTCTTTATATCACCTCCATTGGATAGCCTTCTTGAGTCTTCAATTACATTACACGATTGAAAGTAAAACTAATCTAATGAACTTACAAGAATAACTCGAGTTACATTTGTGATTTATGTTTACAAAGATTGACGACATGCAAGTCGTATTTAAAACCAAAACCAAAACCATTACATTAAGGTCGAAAGGCCATAACCATCCACCATGCTCATACAACACATAAAAGCATGTTAAAACACATAATCTGATCTTAACATATCATATTATCCATGATCTAATCATAAAAAAAATATGACAAAAATCAGAATCAAATCAGAAAAACAAGAATCACTGTTTACGGGTAGTAAACGACTTCAAATGACTTACAGACGAGTCGTTGATAGCTGTAGCTATCAGTTTTGTTCAGACGCTCATTTACCTATGGAATAGGGTATTCGTTTGCGTAAATCGGACACCAGACCCAGATTTCAGCAAATCTGCAGCAGCCAATTCAGAATCCGTATCTAATATGATTCTCATAATTAGAACAAACATAAATCATGTATATATCAGTATATATACAGATTACATAATCATCTTATGATTATATAACTCACATGAATATCATATATTCAAAATCATACATATATAAGCATATTATATAAACATCAAATCATGGCGAATCACGTACATGCTCATATATCGAAAACAGGTAAACACATAAACGAATTAAAAACTTTTCGCAAGTGGCCCACTCTGAGGGCAGACGCCATCGACTATGCAAAAAGATGTGTACAATGCCAGCTGTTCGCCACTGTCCCGAAACAGCCTCCAGAAGAAATGACCTCTGTACTAAGCCCAATTCCCTCCGCCGTATGGGCCGTGGATATAGTTGGCATACTGCCCACTAGCACGAAGCAAGTGAAATACTGCATAATCGCCATCGACTACATGACCAAATGGGTCGAAGCCCATCCTCTGTTAACCATAACCGAAGAAGCCGCTAAAAAGTTCTTCCTGGAACAGGTCATTCTCCGGTTTGGCATTCCAAAAACCCGCATCTCAGATAATGGAACTCAGTTTATTGGAAACAAATTCCGCAAGTTTCTGCACCATTTCGGAATTGAACAAAAATTTAGCTCAGTCGCCCACCCGCAAGGAAATGGGGCAATCGAGGCGGCGAACAAAGTGATATTCCGGGGAATCAAAAAGAGGCTGGGCGAGGCAAAAGGAAGGTAGCCGGAAGAACTCCCTTGGATCTTATGGGCCTACCGAACCACCCCCCGGACATCAACGGGAGAAACTCCTTTTAGAATGGCCTATGGCACCGAGGCCCTAGTTCCTGTTGAAGTAGGCTTAGAATCGTACCGAACCGAGACCTACAATGTAGAAACTAACAGCTTCGGGTTGAAGGCGAATGTGGACTTGCTGGAAGAAGAAAGAGAAGCTGCACATCAAAGAAACATGAGGAACTTACTACAAGCGGCACAACACTATGACTCCAACGTGAAGAAAAGGTCCTTCGGAGTAGGAGACCTAGTCCTAAGAGAGTTGGCCGCATCCATGCCGGCCAAACAAGGAAAGCTCCAGCCTAACTGGGAAGGACCCTATAAGGTGATCGAGATCGTTCATCCTGGAACCTATAAGCTCGAAACATTGTCAGGCGAAGCAATCAAAAACACTTGGCACGCCAGTCGCCTTCGAAAATTTTATCATTAAGAAATTTCTTAAAAGTTTGTATTTGAATTATATGTGAAGAATGCAAACAATTTGATTAAATAAAGATGCATTTCCTGTCAAAATTTCTTTATTTATACGTGTTGCGGCCGACCGAGTATTATCTGTGGGCGATCCCGAAGAAGGTAAACCCCTCGGCCGCCGCCCTTGTCTAATTTGTTAATTAAAAGACATAAGGGGCAATCGCCCAAAAATCGAACATCACTACACTATTATGACAATTTGAAATTGGTAAACACGAATTAAGGGCCTTAAGGGGCAATCCTGGAATAACGCCCCATCATTCGTCTTCCCTTAATCATTATTAAAAATGCCTAAGGAACCTCTGTCCCGGGGTGATCAAAAGAAGAACATGGTCCTTCGGCCTCACTCAGGTATTAAAAATTAAACCAAAAACCAGGTTTAGGGGCGATCCCGAAGAAGACCTCCACTTGGACGAACGAACCATGACCTGCTGATCTAGGGGCAATCGTTGAAAGATCAGCACCCATATTCCCTCGCCTGAATTCAGTAAAAGGTCTAACAACCCGAACTCACCTTCGACCTTTAACCCTTGGGGCCGTAAGGGGTAGTAAGGCAGCAATTCATTAAAATCGTTAAGGCGAATGAATAAGCCGAAGATACGATTCATTTTATTCAATTCATCAAAATCGTTAAGGCGAATGAATAAGCCAAAGATACGATTCATTTTATTCAAATTATCAAAATTGTTGAGGCAGATAAAGCCGAAGATACAATTCAACAAGATCGTTGAGGCGAATGAAGCCGGAGATACGATTCATTTTATTATTAAAATTGTTAAGGTAGATAAAGCCGAAAATACGATTCGATAAGATCGTTGAGGCGAATGAGGCCGAAGATACGATTCATTTTATTATTAAAATTGTTAAGGCGAAAGAAGCCAAAGATACAATTCATTTTGATTATTAAGGAAAGAAGCCAAAGATACAATTCATTTTGATTATTAAGGCGGATGAAGCCGAAGATACAATAATTAAATGCAGTTGGACAATGCTGATGAAAAGCAAAAGATGCATTAAAATATAAAACCTCGAAGGCTAGTTAAATTACAAAAGCCCGAAGGCGAGAATACCAATTACAAAGCGTACCGATTACAAAAAATAGAAATACAAGAAGACGAACGAAGAATGCCGCTGCAAGAGTTGGGTACGATCATGGAAACACCAACGGCAAACTTCGCAACAAGATCATCTTCCGTCATGTCAAGCACCTCAGTGCCGAAGGTTTAGGCTTGAGGGTCTTCATCTGAGAGCTCTTCGTCTTCGCCGGAGGAGACAGGAGGGACTTCGACTGCTGGACGGCCGATAGGATCCTCGAGGCTGTCGTCCAGCAACTGCTTATAATCCCAGTTCATGCCATGGGCCTTCTCCCGGATATAATCAGCGCCGAACTGGAAGCAGCGTTCCTCCATCCGGTCCAGTTGCTTCTGCTTCTTCCGAAGCTCCTTTCGGGACCTCTTCAGCTGGACGTTCCGGTGGGAGATCCTCCGGTTCGCCCTCTCCAGTTCAGTCTCCAGCCGAGATCTGTCCTCCTTCAGCGCAGCGGCTTCGACCTCGTTCTGGGCTTTCACCCTTACAAGTTCCTCCTCGGCCGCCGTAGCCCTCCTCTCCAACTCCTTCACCTCGGCCATCCGAGTCTCCATGTCCATAACCTTATCCTCCACAGCTGCAGCCCAAGGAGCGGCCTGCAAAAGGACGACAAAAACATTACTAAAAGGTGCCGAAAGGAAAAAGATGAAAGAAAAATAGAAAGATTAAAAAAAAACGTACCAAGGACAGGAAGGACAGAAGCCCCGTGTAGGCTTCGGTAGCAGAGGCCGAAGCAAAGGTCGGAAGATCGACCGGGAGCTGAAGGCCATGGCATAGGTCCGAAGCCACCTCCTTCGTGGATTGCCGTGATGGGTACACAGTATGGTCAGACGTGAGCATGCCCCACCCCGGGAGATAAGAGCGCACAATCCCCTCCTTGCTCCAGGTCCTCTTGGAAGGGTTCCCCTCTCCCATGTACTCCATATCGTCCCCCTCCTCGGCCTCAGAAGCCGCACGAGATTGACGGGGCGACGGAGGCTTCTCGGTCTGGGCCCTCTCGCCTGTGCCCTCCGAAGGATCGGGCGTAGCCCCCTTATCGGCAACCTTCTTCGCCGCCGCCTCAGCCGCCTTCTTCTCGGCCGCCCTGGCCTTCTTCCTCTCGATTAAGGCCTCTCTCGAAGACACTGAAATATAAAGGGGAAACAAGTCAGTCCGGGCATATATAAGCAAATTCATAACAAGCAAATATACAGGTGCTGGGATAAAACTAAAGAAAAGACAAAGGAAGAAGTTTTGTTACCCCCACCCCACAAGCTGAAGAGCCAGTCCTTGTCCCGAAACTCTCCGGGACCCAGCTTCTTCACATTGACGTCCACTAACGCCGTGTAGTTCTCCTTCTCCTCCAAGGTCAGGCTTGGCAAGAGAAGCAACGCGGGATTCACATCTCGCCAAACCGACATGGCCGCCAACCTTGGACCACTCACATAACACCAATGAGTTTGAGTGGATTTATTGTTCAAATTGGTCGCCGTCCAATCAGGTCGCCCTGATCGACGGGCGATGGTGTAAAAACCAGGACTCTTCAGATTCTTCCGAAAGTCGTAATGGTACCAGAATAGGCGAGTGTTGGGTGCGATCCCGGCGTGAAGACACCTGTTCTGGAAACAGTTAATATGGATGAACCCGTTCGGGTCCATCTGTCCGAGGGCGATGCCCATCTTGAAGAAAAGGTGCTTGATCAACTTCAACGGAGGCACCCTCAAGCCGCACTTGAAGGCCGTTTCCGAAACACCTACGGCGCAGCCTCCATATCTATCTGGCACCCCTGGAGTATCGTAGATCCTTTCACCCTCCCTCGGCGCATACAGCTAACTGTACCCTCGAGGGACGGAATAATCATCGTATATCTGAACCACGCGTCCCTTCGTCAGTTCGGATCGATTATTGGCTGCGGGATGGTCAGCAGCCGAACCAAAAAGGGCCCGTCCCGTCCGCTCGGGGTGAATGGAAGACGTCCCAGCCAAGCTATTCGACAAGGGGTCCCAAGAATCTGGAGGACGATTTGCTCGGTCCATGTCCCTGTATCAGGAATAGAGAGACATTAGTCCATGTACTCGGATTAGCAGACATAAAAGAAAAATAAAAAACCGAGTACACGTCCCAGGACCGAGCGAACCAGAACCTCGGAGGCGGTTTCCGAAGGCTGATCTTGAGGCAAGCTATCCCGAAGGATGTTCTTACCTACAGAACCTTTCGCAAACACCACTTCAGACCACATGTCTACGCCCTTGGTCGGCTCCCGAAAGACGTTCTAAAACCAAGAAATTCCGAAGAATGTTCTTGGTCAGAAAATGCCTCGTATGCCTTCTTTAAACCGTTGGGGCTTCCTCAAAATTGGTAAAACCCAGAAACCTATATTACCTACCCAGAAATACCCGAAAACCCCAGAAAATCGCAATAGCACACGCACAAAACCCAGAATACCCCATGAACCCAGAATAAAACCACTAAGTCCACATGCAAACTCCCTAAAACACGGAAAACTAGCATGCAAATTCAAAACTGGAAAACAAGAAAAGACACTTACTTATTTGGAGATGTTCTTGGATTGAAATGGGATGATTTGTACAAGAGGAACGTTGAGCTTTCTTTCTCTCCTTTTCGAGTCTGTTCATCTATATCTGTCTGTACTAAATTTGTTTTCTCTTTATATATGTAACTACCAAAGTTTTCTTTCACGAAAGTTATCTATTTCAATTTATATGATAACCGAGGCTTTCGTCATTTAGTATTATGGGTAATTTACATGTTTTACTGCTATCATATTAAGAATTAATAATTTGTTAGAAAATAAAGGTTATTGACACTCGAGTATTCCAAGAATTTTTTAATGGATTGAATCTTTCAGTCTTGCTAATGTACCACACAGATATTTGCGATCTTTTGATGTTAAAAGGACAAGAATTAAGGAATAACTGAATTACAATAGGTTCTACGAAGGTATACCTATTTTGTTTGGTTAACAATATTATATATAACTTTTTATGTGGCAGTTCCGTACAGTTGATTTAGTTTCATTATGTAAGCAGCATTTTGCCTTTAATAGACTAAAACTCTTTTTTTCTTCTGTTGTAATTTTTTTCCCAATTGTTATTGTTTGACTCAGATCATTACCTTAAAAAATGGTGTATGTTGTCCTACCAGGACATTGACAATTCTAGAGATGGAGTACAAAGTGGTGGCCACTACATATTGTAAAATTTGCAGCTTTTAGCAATGAAAGAAAAAGATTAGCTAACCTATTGCAAGGAGTAAGGTTATATTGTGGTTTTACACTATAAGTCTGCCATTTTATTAGGATAAATATAAGGAACCTATTGTAATGTTGTTATACATTTAAGGTTGTAGTTCTATTGACTTAATCTTGTGCAAACTAATGTTTATGTTGGGATACATTTAACTTTTACCATAAGCACAATCTCTCATAATCTTATTTTCTTTCTTTTACAAAGGCCTTGGAGAAATATTTGAGTCACTCCAGTTATTTATGTAAACATTTATTTTAGAAACTAAAAATGTAGTGTGAGTATTTTTTATGTGTCCAGTTACTATTGATGATTTGCTGCATCTTCCGTCCTTAGAGCCTAATAATAAGAGTTGCTTCCATAATATAATGTATGATTTTATTAGTTTATTGTGTAAGGTTTGTTTACATTGTTGTTTCACGAATATAAGTAAATTAATTAAAGAGTACTACCTTTCAAATTATTGTTTAAAAGCAAAAGTATAAAATAAGCATACATTCGTTCTTTTATAAAATAAGACTACATATATGAAAGAAGAGATTGAATTTTGAAACTCTAGATGAGATTTTCTTGATCCTTTAATGCCGGATCAAAGTTAATTTTGCTTTGTTTAATATCCAGATAATATTTGCTCTCTGAAAAACTGAATTAATTTAAGAATGACTTTGTTTGAGGAGTGTGGACCCGCAAGTTGCAGATTGTCGATGTCATGTATAAATTGAGGTTAATAGTTCACCGGTTCCAAGAGAAGGGAAAATCATAGATGCGGTGATTTAGAGAAGGGCAGAAATAATGTAAATATAACGTTGTTTGGAGGGAGCCTAGGAGGTGAAGAGAGTCCAATCATCATGACCTCCGCATGTGGCAATGGTAAGACATCAGACCCTACCGCTTCTTTTGCTAAGCACAACATATATATTTGATAACTTCTTCTGGCTTTTCCTAGCATCTATGGTCAAAATATAATGTAAAACAATAACATCACATAGTCATAAGTAGCACTTAATAGAGTACATTGGCTCTGTCGAAAACTCTAAACAATCTCGACTTCTATTAATTTCATTAGCTAAATTTCTGAAAAGCAAATTTTAATATTTTAACAAATTGTGCTTCCAATTCATTATTTTCTTATTGTTGAACTGCATTTATAGCTCCACCTCCAGCATCTAGGCCTATAATAGATAATATACGCACTGTTATGATCAGTCGTAGACATGTCCAGTATGTGGCAGCAACTATAGAAGCAACAATAGCATGAGTTATGAAAGATAATAGCGGGCAGAACCATGGAGGGAGTCTATAATCTCGTTTTTTTTCCGCACATCAAACAAAGGGTCTGAGGCAGGGTTAGATAATTTGTTAAATACTTTTTTCTGTCTTTGAAAGGAATATGAGGTAGGGGTGAGCGGAGCGCGGTGCGGGCGGTGCAGTTTTTACCTCAAACCGCAACCCAAACCGCATATGCGGTTTGATCAAATTTCCAAACTGCAACCGCACCGCGTACCCTCAAAAAACGAATAAACCACACCACAAAAATGCGATACGGTGTGGTGCAGTTCATTGCGGTTTGTACATTACAAGTTCAAAATTTTTTAATAAATACAAAACTTATATTAATTAAATTCCTGAATAATATAACAAAGTCGCCAATATTCTTCAATAATACAAATTAGAAATTCCACACTATAAAGTTTAACGTAAAAACTTAGCTCGGTAATTAAATGAGTTCAGTATTAAATAGGTGGCTTTGTACCATGTGTCTCATTATTTTTGAAGAAACACAAATAGGATGATCTCCACACAATAATTGATCTTGTAGAAACAAGATGATCACTAAGCAAGCACTCCTAATATGTTAAATGGAATCAAACTTAATAAATAAAATCATGAAATATAACTATTATATATATATATATATTAAATATTACGGTGCGGTACGGTTTGAAACGTATTTCAGAAATTTAAAACCACAACCCGCACCGCACCGCACGGTTTATTAAAAATTCAAACCGCAACCGCACCACGAAATTAAAAAAACGCGTTTTGCGGTGCAGATTGGTGCGGTGCGGGCGGTTTTTGCAGTTTGTGCGATTTTCTGCTCACCCCTAATATGAGGTCATACCTTTTATTTCTCTTGCCTTCTTGTGACTCAGGATGTTTTAATTCTTTTATTTTCTACACACCTCATGGCATTGTTTGACATGACATTATTTGACATAGTGAATTTTTATATATAGTCTCAAAACTTGAAGTATGGCATTGTTTTAAATTATGCCAATGTTGGTTAAATTTATGAAGTTATGGTATGATTATACTCATTTGGCTCTGCACCTATACTTGTAGGGAAAAATGAGAACTTTAGTTGAATAAGGCACCGAAATTTCTAGGCCAAGCATGGGGCCATGGTTCCTCAAAGTGATTGAGCTAGAGAGGGTTTAAGCCTTTAAGGGTTTGAACGAAGAAAGCCAGGGATTCGGTTTTCAACTTTTGCAAAACATCCTTCAGTACCACCACTAACCACAAGTCCACAACTCTCCTTTCAAACACATACACATAATTTAATTAAACAAAGTCTATTTCTTTGCTTTTGCCTTTTTCTGTATTTTTGTTAATTATCATACTTTTCACTTATGTACACTCAGTTCCATTATTTAGTTTATAAACTTAAGTATCATTTTTAAGGATTGAATAACGGTGTCAAATTCAAAATGAAATGTAATTTATAATTTTACTGGAATCTTAGTTTCATTTTTAAAATATAATTAGTACTTGACACCAGAAGAATCGTAGAAAGCAAGCTAATTTGTCTTATGTTGTGTCGGTTGGTCAAACATAAAACTAACCTAAGCTAGGTAGCATTTTTAAAACAATTGCTGAGTGCACAAATACATGTCCAACAACTCATTTTTCATAATAACTTATGAGGACAATATGTTCGGAAAACATTTTTGTCATCTTAGCTAAGCGCTAAGTTAAAATATTTTAATGGATCAGAAAGTAGTAGGTTAAATATAGCTTTGAGATAAAAGTGAAAGTTGAGTTTGTACGTAGTACATATTTGCTAAAATGACGTATAATCACCAATCCTAGATATCAAAAGAAAATATTGTTAATGCGACATATAATATTTATCACTTTTATTTTAAAGATCGTAAATAAAATAAATTTAAGAGAACATTTGAATAAGTGATCATACATGAGTGATTTAAAACATGTCACTATCTTGATTAACCCATAAAAAAATTTAAAAATACTTTTGATATTTTTACGAACCGCGCGAAGCGTGTTTTTTCACCTAGTTCATTAATAAACGAAGATACACCTTGATATCACTTATCAGACACCTTTATCTTGAGTCAGTTCATTTTAATCTCCGAAGTCATTAAATCCCAAAGAGACTTCACAAAGTCCTTCCACTCAGCAAAACAAACAACTTTCTTGACATGCCTACTCTTTTTCCGCTCACATATTCCCTGACCTAGGCCTCAAGAATGATCTAAAACATTTCCACTATCATCTTCAAGCACCGGATTATAACAAAATCTGATGCTTGATATAAATGGTACTCCATCCGTCCTAATCTATACTATCTATACTATACTATAATAACATGAATGGGGTATAATTTGTAGTTTGGTTAACCCCTTATTTTGGTTATCCCTTTCCATCTTAACTGTCAGATCTTTTTCATCAAATAATCAAAGCCGTTAGATCCAAATACTAAAAAAATACACTACATAAGTTCTCAGGTTCGAATCCCGTCAACAACAAACATTTATATTATTATTTATAAAGATACATATAAGTTCTCAGGTTCGAATCCCGTTAACAACAAATATTTATATTATTATTTATAAAGATACATATAAATTTTCAGGTTCAAATCTCACTAACAACAAATATTAACATAGATCAAATCAATCATATACTATTTATACAATTTGAAATTAACTTCAAATTATACATAATAAAAATACAATTATATAATTATTGTTTAGTATTTAGTTATTTATATAAATTTTTTACAAATTTACATAAAATATAAATAAAAATATAAAAATATTTTACCGAGACCCGTGCATCGCACGGGTCATAAGCTAGTAGGTTCTTAATATTTGAAATGGAGTGATCGACACGCATTTTAAGACACTTATCTATTATAGTTTCATAAATTATTGTATAAAATTTTTTCTTTTGAATAAATATTAAATTAATGTTTAAATTTCGTTCAAATTTTTTTTAAGCATTAAAATACATGTTGAACACTATGTTTCAAATATTAAGAACCTATAGGGTATAAGCATATAAGCAGTAGTAGTAACTAACATTTATGCATGTCAATGAGAGAAGCTAGAGTGTTATCATAGAATTGTAGGGGAATTAACAACCAAGTTGTTAGAAGGAACATAAGGACAACATGTCACAAGTCTAGGGGAAATATTTTATTTTTGCATGAAACAAAATGTGGTTCTTGGCATAAAGACATGTAAAATTCTATGTGGAATTCTGATTTGCATGATTGGGTATATCAGAATTCTCGAGGACTCTCAGGGGGTTTAACATGCTCTTGGGACAAGAATTTGTATACTTGTGTGGGTTTTGCACAAGATTGGAACTGGATCCGGTTAGCACTAAGATGTCAGGTTAAAGGAATAATAATAAACATAGTGAATATATGTAGTCCAGTAAATCAGCATGGCAAAAGAGAATTGCTAAAAGTGCCCCACTACATTCTGACATGTTGTGGTAGTATAGAGTGGCTGTTTGTCTAGTTGATGATTTCAATAGTGTAAGGGATCCCTCAGAAAGGGTGAATTGCGAGTATCGATAAAGAAACTCTATCTATTTTAATAGATTTATCAAGGACAATAACCTACTGGACTTGGAATTTAACAATTCTAAATTCACCTGGTTTGGAACAGATGGAAAATATAGTAAGCTAGAAAGATTTTTGTTAAATGATAGATAGTGGAAAACGGTTAACTGGGAGCCAACCACTATGTTCAGGATGTTGTCTGATCATAAACCTATTAGGGGTCGTTTAGTTAGTTGAGTGGTATCGGGTTGGAATCAGGAATCGGGTTAAACAGGTATGAGTATGGAACTTGATACTTGATATCACCTGTTTGGTTCAAAAATAGGATGAGAATGTATTTCGTAATTGATAAACTAATTGGAATCAAGAATCAAAAGACATTTAATTAATTTTTTTAATTTATAATTTTAATATTAAAAACTAAAATTATACACGATCACTTGATTTAATCATAATTAGTAAGGCTAAAAATATAATTTTTTTGAAAAATACCTAAGGCTAATGATACTTTTACAAATATACTATAATTTTAAAAAAAATTGCAAAAATACTATTTTCCAATTTTTATTACGAAAATACTACTTAATGCAACTTGATTCAATTAGATGCAATTTTTGACGAATTTATGTCACTCCATGTAACCTCAAATTCAACAAAAAAAAACTCGATTCAACTAGTTGTATGTCTGCTTGATTTTGGTTGATTCTATATTTTTGCAAAAAAAATTAAAAGTTAGTAAAATCGCAAAAAAGATAAATAAAAAAGCTAGTATTTTTTATAATTTTTCTTATTAAAATATGAGTTAAAAATATTTTTACGTAGTATCTAAGAAAATAAAATATACATTCACATTTTTTATTCATCAATATTAAAGTTTGAGCTAAAATAGAATTATACTTTAGTTAAAAAGAAAGACGAGCGGGAGAAAATAATGAAAATGATACCCAATATATGATTTAGCTCATACCCATCTCTTCACATGGGTTTCTAAACC
Organism: Apium graveolens; assembly: GCF_009905375.1. Taxonomy (NCBI): domain Eukaryota; kingdom Viridiplantae; phylum Streptophyta; class Magnoliopsida; order Apiales; family Apiaceae; genus Apium; species Apium graveolens. The sequence goes on from NC_133655.1 coordinate 282,875,124, forward strand.
CTATACCTCATGGGTTTCGGGAATGAGTTTTAAAACAAAATTTTTTTAACAAAACACATACTAGTTTTATCCATTCCAACCCCATATCTCATACCAAAATTTGTTAAACCAAACACCCCCTTATAGTTTTTAGTGGTCAAAGCAATTTGTTAGATTTTCCAAACTCTCGAGAGTCTATCATAAATAATAACTGTATACATGAACACCCATCGGGGAAATATGGTGGGTTACTTATCTTCATGCATGCATGGTCATAGATAAGGTTGAGTGTTGACATGATGTATAAATATGTTAGAGTAATAAAGGTAGGCAGCCATATAAAACAAAATAAGGTGTTAACACAGCAACTAGAAGTTTGATAATATCATCTTGAAAATTAGGAAAACAGCCTACTCAATGATATACTAATAATCCTAAGCGAGGCTATTTAAGTTGTTTATTAGTGTGTCATAATGATTAAATCATTAAACACAAACCTTACAGCTTTCCTTGTAGTTCCCCAAAAAGTTATTACATTCCCCATAAAACCTACGATACACTGCATCCGTAAGGAGCGAAACCTCTTCATATTTCCCTTTTAAAATAAACCCCTCTAGTTATGAAAAACAGTCAACTATTAATTTCAACTAACCTATTTCTCAGCCCAATAACCAAAAGAGGAAAAGCCTAAAAAAACATTTTTAGAATTTTCCCCTGGTACACTTCTCAACCCGCTCATATTGAAAGAATTCTCAACCTCTTGAGCAAGTTTTCTGGAGATTTCTTGTACCAGCTTCTTACTATCTAAGATTAAGATACTAACTTTTGTTCCTTCTAACTTACTCCAGTATCTGTTAATGTTATACAAGCCTTTCTTTCTAGTTCTATGACCGAAGTAACAGTCACCGGCCCTGAGAAAGTCATGATAATCCTATATGAGTGATCCTTGATCAATCTTCCAGTTCCGGCTAGCGCTCCATTTTCAACATAGTAACTTCCATCTACAAAGCCTATTAAATCATATCCTTGAGACAACAAACTCATTTTTTTTATTCTCCAAGTTGAAGTAATTATGCTTATTAAGTTTGAGTGTCACCATTCCACTTCCTTATGAACTAGCAGTTCTGCAGCCACACTCCACTCAGTTGTTCTTTGTTTAATGAGAAAAATAACTTGTCCCAAAGTTATTCTTGAATTTTAAAAATGCATGCATTTCTTTCTTTCCATAATATCCAAAGACTAGCTGTGATAACAATCTCCCATACAATCCTCCCTAGACTATCTGAAAACAGTTTTCTTGTGCTCCACATTGTACGCAAATTTTCTATATAATCTCTTGAATCCAAACCCCAACTGCCACCAACTCAATACAGAAACCCATAATCACCAAGCAATATTTAAAAAGTAGATGCTCTAAGCTTTCTTTGTCCTGTCCACATAATGGACATGCAACACTTCCAAAACTATTTCTTAGTCTTTCAACAAGAATGCCTTTCGTCGGAATAACCCCTAAATACATTTTTCAAAGAAAGATCTTGGCCATTGGAGGGATCTTTAGCTGCCATATGAAATACTATTCCACCTTCTGATAGTCCATTATATTCTTTTAATAGCTTATAGCTCCTTTGACAGAGTAGCCATCTTGCAGGGGGTCCAGTACAGTGAATCCGCTTTATTTGTGAGTTTGAGATTGCATAAAAGCTTAACCATCTCATTTACCTTCTCTATCTCCCAACTTCTAAGATTTCTCTCCTAGAAATCTTCTGAGTAAAGAAAAATCATGAAAAATCCAGGACCAGTAAGTTGCTCTCCGCGGCCTGCCTGCCTTTGAAAAAACCATATTGATGCTCATCCAGAACTTTATCTTGGATTAAAAGGATTCTATTTGTTAGATTTTCATCAAGAGTTTGGAAGAATTATTGATTAGGATAATGTATCTAAAATCAATCAAAACACTTGGCTTTGTAACCTTGGGAACTGGAACAATTAAAGAGGAGTTCAAACCTTGTGGGAGTGTCAATTTTTTTGCAAAATTTGCATAACACTCTAGAAGCTTATCTTTGATCTTAGGCCACAAGAACTTCAAGCTGTGTATGTTCATCCCATAATGCCCGGGAGCCTTGTCATGTACAGAAAGCTTGTTGATCTTCATTAGGTCTTCATCAAAAAGCTTGGCATCTAACAAATTGCCAAGAAGCAACAATCTGTGAGGCCCTTTGTTAGAGAGGGTACTGAAATGATTTAAAAAGGCCTTCTTTAGCTCAGAAGGGTTATTAAGAATATTTCTATCGACTACAAGTTGCCTAATATTATTCTTAAACCTTCTTTTTTGGATAGCTTGATTGAAAAATCTTGTATTTTTATCCCCTTTAGCTATCCAATTTTGCATAGCCTTCTGCTTTAACTGAGAGTTAAGATTGCAATAGCATTCTTTTAGATCCATTTTGGATTCCTCCACTTCATTACTCCATTTATTATTGTTGTCTAGATAATCCAGTTTCTGTTGCAGCTTTTCTATGTGTGTCTGCAAATAAATCATGGTCTGTAAACTCCAACCTTTTTTAACTGCTTCAATTTCCTTCAATATAACCTGGACATTAAGATTGGCGAGGTCCATTCTATTTGACTAAAACTCTTCCAGAGCTTTAGCTTTATTCAGGGAATCTACCTTGAGCCACCAGTTGAATACTCTGAAAGGCTTGGGACCCTAATTGTGTTGGAAGCGCTATGGGCTTCACTTTTTTTTAAATCAAACTCTATATATAGAGTAAATAAGATTTGATAAGTAAATAAACACTTCACTTTTATTTCAAGGAAAGCTACAGCTTCTTTGTAATACAAATGCAGGCTACGGTTTTTTTATTTAACTTACGCACACAACACAAAACCGAGCTTCTCCTTCTTTTTTCGTTTGCAATATATATTTGCAGTCTACTTCTACACATATTCCTGCCACCAGTATATATAGTAGATATATTTGCTAACTTAACCTATAAGTATTACAGGCACTGATGCACATGTACACAAGACCCGCCTGGTTTTATTGAGCTGCAACTATTAATTTCCTTCAACCCACTTTAATTCATGGATTCAACATATGACCAGCTGCTTTCCTTATTTTCAAGATGATATTAGCAAACTTCTAGTTGCTGTGTTAACTCCTTGTTCTGTTTTATATGGCTGCATAACTTTACTTACTCTAACATATTTATACATCTTATCAACACTCAACCTTATCTATTGACCATGCATGCATGAGGATAAGTAGCCCACCATATATCCGGGATAGGTGTTCATTTATACAGTTATTATTTATGATAGACTCTCGAGAGTTTGGAAAATCTAACACTCCCCCTCAAACTCGACTTTGCATTCTAAACTTCATCTTCATTTTGTGAAATACATCTGGCTTCAATGGCTTTGTAAATATATCTCCCAAATTTTCTTCGGTCTTGCAGTGCACCGGTTCCACAATTTTATCATTTACTTGTTCGCAAAGAAAATGTTATTTTATGTTGATTTACTTGCTGCGACTGTGTGACACCAGATTTTTTGCTAGAGAAATAACAAATTTATTATCCACGTAAATTGTAACCGGATCTTCCTTTGCAATATTTAACTCTCCCAATATGTAGCTTAGCCACATAGCCTGACATGCGCAGGCTGCTGCTAAATTGTATTTTGTCTCACATGTTGAGAGTACAACTGTCTGTTGCTTCTTTGATGACCACGAAAATATTATTGAACCGATATGAAAAGAATATCCTGAAGTACTTTTCCCGTCATCCAAATCTCCACCATAATCACTGTCTGAATAGCCGACTAATTTTGAATCTTGAGAATGCGTGTAAAATAATCCGTGATCAAATGTTCATTTTATGTACCTCAAAATTCTTTTAGCCGCCATGAAATGATCCTGCTTCAGTTTCCCCATGTACCTACTAACTAATCCAACTCCATACATAATATCTGGATGAGTAAAAGTTAGGTATCTCAGACTTCCAACCAAACTTTTAAACAATGTCGGATTTACGGACTCCCTCGTTGAATCAACTCTGAGCTTTATGCTCGGTTCTGCTGGAGTGCTCATTGGTTTACATTCCTCCATTATGAACTTCTTTAAAATCTGCTCCGCATATTTTTTCTGTGACATAAAAATCCCATCTTCGCTTTGCTTCACCTCGACTCCAAGAAAGTACGACATTTGACCAATATCTGTCATCTCAAATTCATTAGTCATAACCTTCTTATAATCATTGAACATACCAGGGTTATTTTCGGTAAATATCATGTCATCCACGTATAAGCACACGATCATAATGTCTCCCCCTGAATTTTTCTTCGTATAAAGGGCATGCTCGTATGGACTCTTCACGAAACCATTTTTCTGAAAATATTCATCAACTCGCGTGTTCCATGCTCGTGCAGCTTGCTTCAAACCATATAAGGATTTCTTCACTCTGTAAACTTTGTTTTCCTGGCCTTTCTGAACATATCCGGGAGACTGCTCAATCTAGACTTCTTCTTCAAGATAACCATTCAGAAATGCTGACTTGACATTTATATGAAATATTTTCCACTGGTTCTGAGCTGCAATTGCTGTCAGAAGTCGAATGGTATCAACTCTTGCAAATGGAGCGAATACCTCGTCATAGTCAATGCTATATATTTGCTTTTAGCCTTTAGCCACCAACCTTGCCTTGTACTTTTCCACTTCTCCATCTTGATTGGTCTTTGTCTTATAGACCCACTTGACACCAATTGCTTTATGTCCTTCTGGAAGATCTGTGAGCTCCCAAATATCATTCTTCTTGATTGCATCAATCATTAAGAAAAATAATGAATAATCAAATAATGTTTGTACTGGACTTGTTGCTTCATAGATATTATCCAGACTTCGCATTTTCCTCGGTATTCCCCCTGAACTGCCGCTTCCTCCCATTGATGGTCTTGATGCGGGAGTTTGTTGAGTTGGACTTTGTGGTGGAGTTGGATCATTATCTCCGTCATCTTCAATGTTGGAGTCGTCACCATCGTTATCATCATCGTTAAAGAATAAACCAATAACTTTTCTTTCTTCTTCGCTCCATCTCCAGTAATCTGATTCATCGAACTCAACATCTCGAGAAATGATTAAATTCTTTATTAGGGGATTATAGTGTCTGTATACCTTCCTCCTTTTGTCATATCCGCTAAAGATGCATTTTTCACCTTTGTCATCCAGCTTCTTCCTTTTCTGGTCGGAACATGAGCATATGCAATACACCCGAAAATTCTGAGATGTCCAACTGATGGTTTGCTTCCACTCCATGTTTCATTTGGAGTTTTATTTCTTACATATTTTTTGTTGGACAGCGATTCAACAAATAAACTGCACACAAAACAGCTTCCGCCCAGAAAGTTCTCGGTGAAGGGTTTTTAGCACATAAACGCAACGAAAAGGTAAATTTAAATCATAAAAAAAAACCGAAACCCTCCGCAGGATCTATGCGAAAATTAATATTTAATTCGTAGTTCAATATGTTTACCTTAAGAAGCTTTACGTTAATGGAAAAATGGAGGTCTTTAATAGCGATCCAAGAACGATGAGTAGAGATTCCTAGCAGCTGCTCCTCAAGGGTGAAGCACTCCACCGGTATCCACCAAAAGATCAATGTAATGGAGGAGGAAGAGGTTGAAAGAATTAGTTGCTCTCTCTATTTCTACTTTAGAATTAGGGTTTTTATTTGAGTTGAGGCAAATAGAGTTTATAATAGTATATTTATAGGCAATATTTTTAGCTGAAAATTTTCCCATAAAATATTATTATTATTAACCCTTTAATTGATTATTCTTATTAACCAATTAACTAATAATTAAAACACCTTTAATCATTAATCCCTTTTCTAAACACTTTAGAAAAATAATTCTCTCACCTGATTTAATTTCCAAAATAAAATTCTTAATTAATAATATTAAGAACTTTTCTTAATTAATTTTATAATTAATTAAATCTCATTTAATCAATTATTAAATTTGCTAATTAATTATTTATTTCACAAATAAATAATTACCAGCCATTATTAATTAATTCCTCCACCATTAAATCATTCTCTTTTATGGTGTGACCCTGTAGGTTCAATATTAAGCCGGTAGTAGAGATAAATAATAATAAAACTATTTTATCATTATTTACATAAATTCTCTAATTTATTAAATATGATTAATTAATAAATTAATCATGTTTATTCTACATCGTGAGGGATACTTCTCAGCATATCGCGACTATCCGGATAATACGAATTCACTGCTTAGAATACCAAGAACCTATTCAGTGAATAGTTACCGTACAATTAATTCCTTCTACCCTGCAATGTCACGATTAAATACAAGGCATGGAACTTGTGTCAAGCCTATCTTATTTAATCATTTGCTTTCCCATTCACTATGCTTAGTTCTAATTAATGTAAATTAGAAACTCCTTTCTAATTTCATTCACTCTGACCAGAGATTCCTGAACTAGCATAAGTGGATCAGCATTGAACATTTTCTTCCTTCACTGGAAGGGGTAGATCCTTTATTGATCATACACTATCTTCGTGTACAAATTCCTACACCCAGTAGAACCCTTATTATTATCCCTAGAGACTAAGAACTAAACCAAAGTGTAGTTCAGTGTACACAAGATGACTATGATGAGCTCAATCTAAGGATACTTGTACAACTATCACTATGTGAACATCTGCTGACACGTGAGTGAACTCCATCAGGTTTTCAGCTGTGTGAGTCAAGTTCAGTGAACTTATTCTATAATAAGCACCTATATACTAGCTATGTACCGATCTTTGCGGATTACTAATTCCCAATTAGTAATGTCTATGAGAATAGACATCCTTCAAAATGAAGCAAGCATAGTATGTACCGATCTTTGCGGATTACTAATTCCCAATTAGTAATCCTACAACCAGGAAATATTTAAGTTCAGAGTTATCATCTTTTTAGGTCTCATTATTATGATCTCGTCATAATCCATTAAAAGCTTTACTCTAAATTATGGTATATCTTATTTAAACACTTAAATAGATAAAGCCCGTAATAAAACCAAAACAAGTCTTTTATTAATATCAATGAAATCAAAACAGATTACATAAAAGTTATTCCTAAATCATCATACATGATTAGACTTAGGACACATCTCTTTCAATCTCCCACTTGTACTAAAGCTAATCACTCTGGTATCTAATACCCATCTTGTCTTTATGATGATCAAAGTGACTTTGAAAAAGTGGCTTTGTTAAAGGGTCTGCTATGTTGTTATGTGTGTCAACTTTCTTGACGTTGACTTCTCCTCTTTCAACGATCTCCCTAATCAGATGAAAGCGTCACAAAACATTTCTTATAAGAAGTATGTCATCCATATACAATACAAGAAATGTTACAGCGCTCCCACTAACCTTTTTGTAGACACATGGTTCATCTATGTTTTTGATAAAACCAAACTCATTGATTGTCTCATCAAAACGGATGTTCCATCTACGAGAAGCTTGCTTTAAACCATATATGGTTCGTAGCATCTTACACACTAGGTGTTCATTTCCCTTGGAAAGAAAACCCTCTGGCTATGTTATATACACTTCCTCTTCAAGTTTCCCATTGAGGAAGGGCGTTTTCATATCCATTTGCCAGATCTCATAGTCGTAGTAAGCAACAATCGCAAGCAAAATCCGAATTTATTTTAACAGGGCTTCAGGCGAGAAAGTTTCATCAAAGTCAATCCCTTGCCTTTGTCTGAATCCTTTTGCCACGAGCCTGGCCTTATAGGTCTCCACCTGGCCATCTGCTCCAATCTTTCTTTTGTATACCCATTTGCACTCATTAGGTTTCACACCCTCAGGTGCTTTAACCAAAGTCCATACTTAGTTGGTATACATAGATTCCATTTCGAATTTTATGGCACTTTGCCATTTCTCTGAGTAAACACTACTCATAGTCTCATTATAGGTCATAGGGTCGTCATCATCAATGATTGACAACTCATTGTCATTCTCAATGACAAGGCCATAATACCTCTCAGGTTGGCGAGACACTCTCCCTGACCTATGAATGGGCCGTTCTACAGAAGGTTGTTCAGTCTGAATAGGTGTTTCCACTTGAACCGTAGTAGTCTGTGCTTCTTGAACATCATCAAGTTCAATCTTGCTCCCACTGTTTCCTTCAAGGATAAACTGCTTTTCCAAGAAGGTAGCATGTCTGGAGACAAACACCCTATGATCGGTGTAAAAGTAATACCCTAAAGTCTCTTTAGGATATCCCGCAAAATTACATTTTACGGATCGAGATTCCAGCTTATCTGGGTCAACTTTCTTGACATAAGCTGGACATCCCCAAATCTTAACGTGTTTAAGACTCGATTTCCTTTCTTTCCATATCTCATATGGAGTTTGAGGAACAAATTTGAAAGGCACCTTATTCAGTAAATATGCTGAGGTTTCCAATGCATAACCCCACATGAATACTGGAAGATTCGCATAGCTCATCATAGACCACCTCGATCTGATCGAAGAGTTATAATACTATGTTTGGTTTGTTTCTCCACTTCATACTTATATTCATTGAACTTTTCAAAGGCTTCAGACTTGTGTTTCACCAAATACACATATCTGAATCTAGATCGGTCATCTATGAAAGCAATGAAATATGAAAATCCACCCATGGCTTGCGTAGACATTGGTCCACATACATCTATGTGTACCAATCCTAGCAAATCTGCAGCCCTCTCTCCATGTCCACTAAAGGGAGATTTGGTCATTTTACCCAATAGAAAAGACTCGCATGTAGGATATGATTCAAAATCAAAGGGGTCAAGTAACCCTTCTTTATGCAATGTCCGCAGTTTATTTTCACTAATATGACCAAGTCCGCAGTGCCACAAGAAAGTGAGATTTTCATCTTCCCTTTTTCTTTTATTAGTATGTTCAATTTGTAGTAAATTATGCTCTACATCACATACATACAGACAATTGTTTAAAATACCACTCCCATAAAGAACGTTATATCTAAGAATTGAATATTTATTATTCTGAATAACAAACGAAAATCCAGCCAAGTCTAACATGGAATAGAAATAATATTCCTCATAATCGAGGGAAAAAAATAACAATTATTTAGAACAATAGTCTTGCCCGTAGGCATATGTAAATGAAATGATCCTACAGCTTCAGCAGCAACTCTTGCTCCATTTCCCATTCGTAGAACCACCTCCTCTTCTTCAAGAGTCCTACTTCTCCTTAGTCCCTGCAACGAATTGCAAATATGAGAACCACAAGCGGTATCTAATACCCAAGTAGAAATTTGACTTAGGGACATATTAACTTTGATCATGAACATACCTGAATCAGAAGCGGTAGTCTCACCACCCTTCTTCTTCTTCAATTCTGCAAGGTAAACCTTGCAGTTCCTCTTCCAGTGCCCCCACCTTGTTACAGTGAAAGCAAACAGCTTTGCTCTTGGGGTCTTCAGCTTTTGGTAGAACCGGCTTTTTCTCACCTACTTTCTTCTACTTGGAAGGGTTCTTCTTTCTTTTCTTAGGGTTGGAACCTTCACCAATTAGAAGAACATAACTCTTCATAGGGGGGAAATTTGATTCCGCAGTCTTCAACATGTTGTGGAGTTCAGGCAGGTTGACATCCAGCTTATTCAAGTGAAAGTTCACAACAAACTGCGAGAACGAACTCGGAAGTGATTGCAAGACCAAGTCTTGGCTCAGCTCCCCATCCATGGCAAAACCAAGTTGTCCAAGACGTTCAATCAAATTGATCATCTTAAGTACATGGTCATTCACAGATGATCCCTTAGACATCCTACAACCGAACAGCTCCTTCGATATCTCATATCGAGCTGTCCTCCCTGCCACATCATACAACTCTTGTAGATGCATAAGGATAGTGTGAGCATCCATATGCTCATGTTGCTTCTGTAGCTCAATGTTCATGGAAGCTAGCATGATACATTGAGCAACATTTGCATCATCTATCCACTTACGATACACAACATATTCATCATTATGTACATCGCTGGCAGGTTCAGTAGGCTTAGGTGAGTCAAGCACATATTCCAGCTTCTCAACCCTGAGAACAATTCTTAGGTTTCGAAGCCAGTCGACAAAATTAGGACCAGTCAACTTGTGAGCATCTAGTATACTCCGGAGTGATAGTGCAGAAGACATAACGTATATAGTAAATCTCTAAATGATGAACATATAACAACACTTAGCAAATATTCAATTTTATTTCAAAATACTATATGAATCGGGTCTTTATTCATAAGTGGCTCCCACTAGTTTATCTAATGTATACAACCCCTAAGTGAAAATTAAGCATTCATAATGCTAGTGGGAATAGGGATCCTATATTCCATCACACAACCTCGGTTGTAGCACGAAACGTCATGTGATGTTCAATAGGCAGACAACTCTTGTCAATTACATCTTATGTTATTCCCTAATAAAACTTTAGCCTCTTGAATAATTGAGTCACGGTTGTAGCACGATAAACTCAATATTCTAAGTCAAGTCCAACCAACATTTCGTATAATTGAATCAGTCTCCAACGGCCCACGGTTGTAGCACGTAACGACCTTTAGATTTTAATTCAATGTACACATCTCTATGTAATAGATAAGTATTTCTAATTTCGAAATCAAAGCCCTCGGCTGTAGCACGAAACGACAATGATTCAAAAATAAGAACTACTTTCTACCATGTTGGAAGGCTTTGACCGACACAATCCCGTTGTGTCATTGGCCAATTACTACTTGATATTATTTAATTTTATAGGGATTATATTACGTTACAATCATAATCATATTATAAACAGATTCTTCATTTTAAATTAAATATTTCAAATCAATAATTGATAATCAGATGATTCCCAGATCGGGGGGAGCATTGTCAAGAGCCGTCACTTAATACCCCTTTCTTACAGATAGAAATCTGTTGTTGACAGAATCATCCTTTCTCTCAATATTTAAAATTCATATTTAATTACGTGTTTCATAAACACAAGAATCTCATGATTGTATTCATAATATTATTGTTAAGGCAAGAAATGATTCCTATTCTAGATTTTCTAGAGCACGCCTTATATTGATTTAAGTTCACCTAAATCTATCATCGCATGGTAAACATAGGCATATATCTCATATATAAAATTAAATAAGCAAGTAAATGTGAAGTGAAATAAAGTAAATGTGTTTGGTTATGGCCCTTCCTATGTGATCTCTATCAAGCTCATGATAAAGATCAAGGTCACTCTAATATGGTGATGGAAATAAATACAACTACTTATTACATAAGTCTTCTTATTTGTTTAGACTTCTTGTATTCCTTTGTATCACCTCCATTGGATAGCCTTCTTGAGTCTTCAATTACATTACATGATTGAAAGTAAAACTAATCTATTAAACTTACAAGAATAACTCGAGTTACATTCAAGATTTATGTTTACAAAGATTGACGACATGCAAGTCGTATTTAAAACCAAAACCAAAACCATTACACTAAGGTCGAAAGGCCATAACCATCCACCATGCTCATACAACACATAAAAGCATGCTAAAACACATAATCTGATCTTAACATATCATATTATCCATGATCTAATCATAAAAAAATATGACAAAAATCAGAATCAAATCAGAAAAACAAGAATCACTGTTTACGGGTAGTAAACGACGTCAAACGACTTACAGACGAGTCGTTGATAGCTTTAACTATCAGTTTTGTTCAGACGCTCGTTTACCTATGGAATAGGGTATTCGTTTGCGTAAATCGGACACCAGACCCAGATTTCAGCAAATCTGCAGCAGCCAATTCAGAATCTGTATCTAATATGATTCTCATAATTAGAACAAACATAAATCATGTATATATCAGTATATATACAGATTACATAATCATCTTATGATTATACAACTCACATGAATATCATATATTCAAAATCATACATATATAAGGATATTATATCAACATCAAATCATGGCGAATCACGTACATGCTCATATATCGAAAATAGTTAAACACATAAACGAATTAAAAACTTTTCGCAAGTAGCTCTGATGCCATTGAAGGGTTTTTAGCACATAAACGCAACGAAAACGTAAATTTAAATCTTAAAAAAAAACCCAAACCCTCCGTAGGATCCATGCGAAAAGTAATATTTAATTCGTAGTTCAGTATGTTTACCTTAAGAAGCTTTACGTTAATGGAAAGATGGAGGTCTTTAATAGCGATCCAAGAACGATGAGCGGAGATCCCTAGCAGCTGCTCCTCAAGTGTGAAGCACTCCACCGGTATCCACCAAGAGATCAATGTCATGGAGGAGGAAGAGGTTGAGAGAATTAGTTGTCTCTCTCTATTTCTACTTTAGAATTAGGGTTTTTATTTGGGTTGAGGAAAATAGGGTGTATAATAGTATATTTATAGGCAAAATTTTCAGCTGAAAATTTTCCCATAAAATATTATTTTTATTAACCCTTTAATTGATAATTCTTATTAACCAATTAACTAATAATTAAAATAACTTTAATCATTAATCCCTTTTCTAAACACTTTAGAATAATAATTCTCTCACTTGATTTAATTTCCAAAATAAAATTCTTAATTAATAATATTAAGAACTTTTATTAATTAATTTCTTAATTAATTAAGTCTCATTTAATCAATTATTAAATTTTCTGATTAATTATTTATTTCATAAATAAATAATTACCAGCCATTATTAATTAATTCTTCCACCATTAAATCATTCTCTTTTCTGGTGTGACCCTGTAGGTTCAATATTAAGCCGGTAGTAGAAATAAATAATAATAAAACTATTTTATCATTATTTATATAAATTCTCTAATTTATTAAATATGATTAATTAATAAATTAATCATGTTTATTCTACATCGTAAGGGATACTTCTCAGCATATCGCGACTATCCGGGTAATACGAATTCTCTACTTAGAATACCAAGAACCTATTCAGTGAATAGTTACCGTACAATTAATTCCTTCTACCCTGCAATGTCACAATTAAAAACAAGGCATGGAACTTGTGTCAAGCCTATCTTATTTAATCATTTGCTTTCCCATTCACTATGCTTAGTTCTAATTAATGTAAATTAGAAACTCCTTTCTAATTTCATTCACTCTGGCCAGAGATTCCTGAACTAGCATAAGTGGATCAGCATTGAACATTCTCTTCCTTCACATGAAGGGGTAGATCCTTTATTGATCATACACTATCTTCGTGTACAAATTCCTACACCCAGTAGAGCCCTTATTATTGTCCCTAGAGACTAAGAACTAAACCAAAGTATAGTTCAGTGTACACAAGATGACTATGATGACCTCAATCTAAGGATACTTGTACAACTATCACTATGTGAACATCTGCTGACACGTGAGTGAACTCCATCAGTTGTTCAGCTGTGTGAGTCATGTTCAGTGAACTTATTCTATAATAAGCACCTACATACTAGCTATAGTATCACCACACAAATGTCTATGAGAATAGACATCCTTCATAATGAAGCAAGCATAGTATGTACCGATATTTGCGGATTACTAATTCCCAATTAGTAATCCTACAACCAGGAAATATTTAAGTTCAGAGTTATCATCTTTTTAGGTCTCATTATTATGACCTCATCATAATCCATTAAAAGCTTTACTCTAAACTATGGTATATCTTATTTAAACACTTAAATAGATAAAGCCCGTAATAAAACCCAAAAAAGCCTTTTATTAATATCAATGAAATCAAAACAGATTACATAAAAGTTATTCCTAAATCATCATACATGATTGGACTTAGGACACATCTCTTTCAATCTCCCACTTGTACTAAAGCTAATCACTCTGGTATCTAATACCCATCTTGTCTTTATGATGATCAAAGTGACTTTGAGAAAGTGGCTTTGTTAAAGGGTCTGCTATGTTGTTATGTGTGTCAACTTTCTCGACGTTGACTTCTCCTCTTTCAACGATCTCCCTAATCAGATGAAAGCGTCACAAAACATTTCTTATAAGAAGTATGTCATCCATATACAATACAAGAAATGTTACAGCGCTCCCACTAACCTTTTTGTAGACACATGGTTCATCTATGTTTTTGATAAAACCAAACTCATTGATTGTCTCATCAAAACGGATGTTCCATCTACGAGAAGCTTGCTTTAAACCATATATTGTTCGTAGCATCTTACACACTAGGTGTTCATTTCCCTTGGAAAGAAAACCCTCTGGCTGTGTTATATACACTTCCTCTTCAAGTTTCCCATTGAGGAAGGGCGTTTTCATATCCATTTGCCAGATCTCATAGTCGTAGTAAGCAACAATCGCAAGCAAAATCCGAATTTATTTTAACAGGGCTTCAGGCGAGAAAGTTTCATCAAAGTCAATCCCTTGCCTTTGTCTGAATCCTTTTGCCACGAGCCTGGCCTTATAGGTCTCCACCTGGCCATCTGCTCCAATCTTTCTTTTGTATACCCATTTGCACTCATTAGGTTTCACACCCTCAGGTGCTTCAACCAAAGTCCATACTTAGTTGGTATACATAGATTCCATTTCGGATTTCATGGCACTTTGCCATTTCTCTGAGTAAACACTACTCATAGTCTCATTATAGGTTATAGGGTCGTCATCATCAATGATTGACAACTCATTGTCATTCTCAATGACAAGGCCATAATACCTCTCAGGTTGGCGAGACACTCTCCCTGACCTACGAATGGGCTGTTCCACAGAAGGTTGTTCAGTCTCAATAGGTGTTTCCACTTGAACCGTAGTAGTCTGTGCTTCTTGAACATCATCAAGTTCAATCTTGCTCCCACTGTTTCCTTCAAGGATAAACTGCTTTTCCAAGAAGGTAGCATGTCTGGAGACAAACACCCTATGATCGGTGTAAAAGTAATACCCTAAAGTCTCTTTATGATATCCCGCAAAATTACATTTTACGGATCGAGATTCCAGCTTATCTGGGTCAACTTTCTTGACATAAGCTGGACATCCCCAAATCTTAACGTGTTTAAGACTCGATTTCCTTTCTTTCCATATCTCATATGGAGTTTGAGGAACAAATTTGAAAGGCACCTTATTCAGTAAATATGCTGAGGTTTCCAATGCATAACCCCACATGAATACTGGAAGATTCGCATAGCTCATCATCGACCGAACCATGTCTAACAAAGTTCGATTTCTCCTTTCAGATGCCCCATTCAACTGTGGAGTATATGGAGGAGTCCACTGGGAGAATATACTTTTTTTTGAGATAAGCTAGAAACTCTCCATTCAAGTATTCACCACCTCGATCTGATCGAAGAGTTATAATACTATGTTTGGTTTGTTTCTCCACTTCATACTTATATTCATTGAACTTTTCAAAGGCTTCAGACTTGTGTTTCATCAAATACACATATCTGAATCATGACCTGCTGATCTAGGGGCAATCGCTGAAAGATCAGCACCCATATTCCCTCGCCTGAATTCAGTAAAAGGTCTAACAGCCCGAACTCACCTTCGACCTTTAACCCTTGGGGCCGTAAGGGGTAGTAAGGCAGCAATTCATTAAGATCGTTAAGGCGAATGAATAAGCCGAAGATACGATTCATTTTATTCAATTCATCAAAATCGTTAAGGCGAATGAATAAGCCAAATATACGATTCATTTTATTCAAATTATCAAAATTGTTGAGGCAGATAAAGCCGAAGATACAATTCAACAAGATCGTTGAGGCGAATGAAGCCGGAGATACGATTCATTTTATTATTAAAATTGTTAAGGTAGATAAAGCCGAAAATACGATTCGATAAGATCGTTGAGGCGAATGAGGCTGAAGATACGATTCATTTTATTATTAAAATTGTTAAGGCGAAAGAAGCCAAAGATACAATTCATTTTGATTATTAAGGAAAGAAGCCAAAGATACAATTCATTTTGATTATTATGGCGGATGAAGCCGAAGATACAATAATTAAATGCAGTTGGACAATGCTGATGAAAAGCAAAAGATGCATTAAAATATAAAACCTCGAAGGCTAGTTAAATTACAAAAGCCCGAAGGCGAGAATACCAATTACAAAGAGTACCGATTACAAAAAATAGAAATATAAGAAGACGAACGAAGAATGCCGCTGCAAGAGTTGGGTACGATCATGGAAACACCAACGGAAAACTTCGCAACAAGATCATCTTTCGTCATGTCAAGCACCTCAGTGCCGAAGGTTTAGGCTTGAGGGTCTTCATCCGAGAGCTCTTCGTCTTCGCCGGAGGAGACAGGAGGGACTTCGACTGCTGGACGGCCGATAGGATCCTCGAGGCTGTCGTCCAGCAACTGCTTATAATCCCAGTTCATGCCATGGGCCTTCTCCCAGACATAATCAGCGCCGAACTGGAAGCAGCGTTCCTCTGTCCGGTCCAGCTGCTTCTGCTTCTTCCGAAGCTCCTTTCAGGATTTCTTCAGCTGGACGTTCCGGTGGGAGATCCTCCGGTTCGCCCTCTCCAGTTCAGTTTCCAGCCGAGATCTGTCCTCCTTCAGCGCATCGGCTTCGACCTCGTTCTGGGCTTTCACCCTTACAAGTTCCTCCTCGGCCGCCGTAGCCCTCCTCTCCAACTCCTTCACCTCGGCCATCCGAGTCTCCATGTCCATAACCTTATCCTCCACGGCTTCAGCCCAAGGAGCGGCCTGCAAAAGGATGACAAAAACATTACTAAAAGGTGCCGAAAGGAAAAAGATGAAAGAAAAATAGAAAGATTAAAAAAAAAACGTACCAAGGACAGGAAGGACAGAAGCCCCGTGTAGGCTTTGGTAGCAGAGGCCGAAGCAAAGGTCAGAAGATCGACCGGGAGCTGAAGGCCATGGCATAGGTCCGAAGCCACCTCCTTCGTGGATTGCTGGGATGGGTACACAGTATGGTCAGACGTGAGCATGCCCCACCCCGGGAGATAAGAGCGCACAATCCCCTCCTTGCTCCAGGTCCTCTTGGAAGGGTTCCCCTCTCCCATGTACTCCAGATCGTCCCCCTCCTCGGCCTCAGAAGCCGTACGAGATTGACGGGGCGACGGAGGCTTCTCGGTCTGGGCCCTCTCGCCTGTGCCCTCCGAAGGATCGGGCGTAGCCCCCTTATCGGCAACCTTCTTCGCCGCCACCTCAACCGCCTTCTTCTCGGCCGCCCTGGCCTTCTTCCTCTCGATTAAGGCCTCTCTCGAAGACACTGAAATATAAAGGGGAAACAAGTCAGTCCGGGCATATATAAGCAAATTCATAACAAGCAAATATACAGGTGCTGGGATAAAACTAAAGAAAAGACAAAGGAAGAAGTTTTATTACCCCCACCCCACAAGCTGAAGAGCCAGTCCTTGTCCCGAAACTCTCCGGGACCCAGCTTCTTCACATTGACGTCCACTAACGCCGTGTAGTTCTCCTTCTCCTCCAAGGTCAGGCTCGGCATGAGAAGCAACGCGGGATTCACATCTCGCCAAACCGACATGGCCGCCAACCTTGGACCACTCACATAACACCAATGAGTGTGAGTGGATTTATTGTTCGAATTGGTCGCCGTCCAATCAGGTCGCCCTGATCGACGGGCGATGGTGTAAAAACCAGGACTCTTCAGATTCTTCCGAAAGTCGTAATGGTACCAGAATAGGGGAGTGTTGGGTGCGATCCCGGCGTGAAGACACCTGTTTTGGAAACAGTTAATATGGATGAACCCGTTCGGGTCCATCTGTCCGAGGGCGATGCCCATCTTGAAGAAAAGGTGCTTGATCAACTTCAATGGAGGCACCCTCAAGCCGCACTTGAAGGCCATTTCCGAAACACCTACAGCGCAGCCTCCATATCCATCTGGCACCCCTGGAGTATCGTAGATCCTTTCACCCTCCCTGAGCGCATACAGCCAACAGTACCCTCGAGGGACGGAATAATCATTGTATATCTGAACCACGCGTCCCTTTGTCAGTTCAGATCGATTATTGGCTGCGGGATAGTCAGCAGCCGAACCAAAAAGGGCCCGTCCCGTCCGCTCGGGGCGAATGGAAGACGTCCCAGCCAAGCTATTCGACAAGGGGTCCCAAGAATCTGGAGGACGATTTGCTCGGTCCATGTCCCTGTATCAGGAATAGAGAGACATTAGTCTATGTACTCGGATTATCAGACATAAAAGAAAAAATAAAATACCGAGTACACGTCCCAGGACCGAGCGAACCAGAACCTCGGAGGCAGTTTCCGAAGGCTGATCCTGAGGCAAGCTATCCCGAAGAATGTTCTTACCTACAGAACCTTTCGCAAACACCACTCCAGACCACATGTCTACGCCCTGGGTCGGCTCCCGAAAGACGTTCTAAAACCAACAAATTCCGAAGAATGTTCTTGGTCAGAAAACGCCTCGTATGCCTTCTTTAAACCGTTGGGGTTTCCTCAAAATTGGTAAAACCCAGAAACCTATATTACCTACCCAGAAATACCCGAAAACCCCAGAAAAACGCAATAGCACACGCACAAAACCCAGAAAAACCCCATGATCCCAGAATAAAACCACTAAGTCCACATGCAAACTCCCTAAAACACAGAAAACTAGCATGCAAATTCAAAACTGGAAAACAAGAAAAGACACTTACTTATTTGGAGATGTTCTTGGATTGAAATGGGATGATTTATACAAGAGGAACGTTGAGCTTTCTTTCTCTCAGTTTTCGAGTCTATTCATCTATATCTGTCTGTACTAAATTTGTTTTCTCTTTATATATATAACTACTAAAGTTTTCTTTCACGAAAGTTATCTATTTCAATTTATATGATAACCGAGGCTTTCGTCATTTAGTATTATGGGTAATTTACATGTTTTACTGCTATCATATTAAGAATAAATAATTTGTTAGAAAATAAAGGTTATTGACACTCGAGTATTCCAAGAATTTTTTAATGGATTGAATCTTTCAGTCTTGCTAATGTACCACACAGATATTTGCGATCTTTTGATGTTAAAAGGACAAGAATTAAGGAATAACTGAATTACAATAGGTTCTACGAAGGTATACCTATTTTGTTTGGTTAACAATATTATATATAACTTTTTATGTGGCAGTTCTGTAGAGTTGATTTAGTTTCATTATGTAAGCAGCATTTAGCCTTTAATAGACTAAAACTCTTTTTTTCTTCTATTGTAATTTTTTTCCCAATTGTTATTGTTTGACTCAGATCATTAACTTAAAAAATGGAGTATGTTGTCCTACCAGGACATTGACAATTCTAGAGATGGAGTACAAAGTGGTGGCCACTACATATTGTAAAATTTGCAGCTTTTAGCAATGAAAGAAAAAGATTAGCTAACCTATTGCAAGGAGTAAGGTTATATTGTGGTTTTACACTATAAGTATGCCATTTTATTAGGATAAATATAAGGAACCTACTGTAATGCTGTTATACATTTAAGGTTGTAGTTATATTGACTTAATCTTGTGCAAACTAATGTTTATGTTGGGATACATTTAACTTTTACCATTAGCATAATCTCTCATAATCTTATTTTCTTTCTTTTGCAAAGGCCTTGGAGAAATATTTGAGTCACTCCAGTTATTTATGTAAACATTTATTTTAGAAACTAAAAATGTAGTGTGAGTATTTTTTATGTGTCCAGTTACTATTGATGATTTGCTGCATCTTCCGTCCTTAGAGCCTAATAATAAGAGTTGCTTCCATAATATAACGTATGATTTTATTAGTTTATTGTGTAAGGTTTGTTTACAATGTTGTTTCACGAATATAAGTAAATTAATTAAGGAGTACTACCTTTCAAATTATTGTTTAAAAGCAAAAGTATAAAATAAGCATACATTCGTTCTTTTATAAAATAAGACTACAAATATGAAAGAAGAGATTGAATTTTGAAACTCTAGCTGAGATTTTCTTGATCCTTTAATGCCGGATCAAAGTTAATTTTGCTTTGTTTAATATCCGGATAATATTTGCTCTCTGAAAAACTGAATTAATTTAAGAATGACTTTGTTTGGGGAGTGTGGACCCGCAAGTTACAGATTGTCGATGTCATGTATAAATTGAGGTTAACAGTTCACCGGTTCCAAGAGAAGGGAAAATCATAGATGCGGAGATTTAGAGAAGGGCAGAAATAATGTAAATATACCGTTGTTTGGAGGGAGCCTAGGAGGTGAAGAGAGTCCAATCATAATGACCTCCGCATGTGGCAATGGTAAGACATCAGACCCTACTGCTTCTTTTGCTAAGCACAACATATATATTTGATAACTTCTTCTGGCTTTTCCTAGCATCTATGGTCAAAATATAATGTAAAACAATAACATCACATAGTCATAAGTAGCACTTAATAGAGTACATTGGCTCTGTCGAAAGCTCTAAACAATCTTGACTTCAGTTAATTTCATTAGCTAAATTTCTCAAAAGCAAATTTTAATATTTTAACAAATTGTGCCTCCAATTCATTATTTTCTTATTGTTGAACTGCATTTATAGCTCCACCTCCAGCATCTAGGCCTATAATAGATAATATACACACTGTTAGGATTAGTCATAGATATGTCCAGTTTGTGGCAGCAACTATAGCAGCAACAATAGCATCAGTTATGAAAGATAATAGCAGGCAGAACCATGGAGGGAGTCTATAATCTCATTTTTTTTTCGCACATCAAACAAAGGGTCTGAGGCAGGGTTAGATAATTTGTTAAATACTTTTTTTTCTGTTTTTGAAAGGAATATGAGGTAGGGGTGAGCGGAGCGCGGTGCGGTTTTTACCTCAAACCGCAACCCAAACCGCACATGCGGTTTGATCAAATTTCCAAACTGCAACCGCACCGCGTACCCTCAAAAAACGAATAAACCACACCACAAAAATGCGATACGGTGTGGTGCAGTTCACTGCGGTTTGTACATTACAAGTTCGAAAATTTTTAATAAATACAAAACTTATATTAATTAAATTCCTGAATAATATAACAAAGTCGCCAATATTCTTCAATAATACAAATTAGAAATTCCACACTATAAAGTTTAACGTAAAACTTAGCTCGGTAATTAAATGAGTTCACTATTAAATAGGTGGCTTTGTACCATGTGTCTCATTATTTTTGAAGAAACACAAATAGGACGATCTCCACACAACAATTGATCTTGTAGAAACAAGATGATCACTAAGCAAGCACTCCTAATATGTTAAATAGAATCAAACTTAATAAATAAAATCATGAAATATAACTATTATATATATATTAAATATTACGGTGCGGTGCGGTTTGAACCATATTTCAGAAATTTAAAACCACAACCCGCACCGCACCCCGCGGTTTATTAAAAATTCAAACCGCAACCGCACCACGAAATTAAAAAAACGCGTTTTGCGGTGCAGATTGGTGCTGTGCGGGCGGTTTTTGCGGTTTGTGCGATTTTCTGCTCACCCCTAATATGAGGTCATACCTTTTATTTCTCTTGCCTTATTGTGACTCTGGATGTTTTAATTCTTTTATTTTCTACACACCTCGTGGCATTGTTTGACATGACATTATTTGACAGAGTGAATTTTTATATATAGTCTCAAAACTTGAAGTATGGCATTGTTTTAAATTATGCCAATGTTGGTTAAATTTATGAAGTTCTGGTATGATTATACTCATTTGGCTCTGCACCTATACTTGTAGGGAAAAATGAGAACTTTAGTTGAAAAAGGCACCGAAATTTCTAGGCCAAGCATGGGGCCATGGTTCCTCAAAGTGATTGAGCTAGAGAGGGTTTAAGCCTTTAAGGGTTTGAACGAAGAAAGCCAGGGATTCGGTTTTCAACTTTTGCAAAACATCCTTCAGTACCGCCACTAACCACAAGTCCACAACTCTCCTTTCAAACACATACACATGATTTAATTAAACAAAGTCTATTTCTTTGCTTTTGCGTTTTTCTGTATTTTTGTTAATTATCATACTTTTCACTTATGTACACTCAGTTCCATTATTTAGTTTATAGACTTAAGTATCATTTTTAAGGATTGAATAACGGTGTCAAATTCAAAATGAAATGTAATTTATAATTTTACTGGAATCTTAGTTTCATTTTTAAAATATAATTAGTATTTGACACCAGAAGAATCATAGAAAGCAAGCTAATTTGTCTTATGTTGTGTCGGTTGGTCAAACATAAAACTAACCTAAGCTAGGTAGCATTTTTTAAACAATTGCCGAGTGCACAAATACATGTCCAACAACTCATTTTTCATAATAACTTATGAGGACAATATGTTTGGAAAACATTTTTGTCATCTTAGCTAAGCGCTAAGTTAAAATATTTTAATGGATCAGAAAGTAGTAGGTTAAATATAGCTTTGAGATAAAAGTGAAAGTTGAGTTTGTACGTAGTACATATTTGCTAAAATGACGTATAATCACCAATCCTAGATATCAAAAGAAAATATTGTTAATGCGACATATAATATTTATCACTTTTATTTTAAAGATCGCAAATAAAATAAATTTAAGAGAACATTCGAATAAGTGATCATACATGAGTGATTTAAAACATGTCACTATCTTGATTAACCCATAAACAAATTTAAAAATACTTTTGATATTTTTACGAACTGCGCGAAGCGTGGTTTTTTCACCTAGTTCATTAATAAACGAAGATACACCTTGATATCACTTATCAGACACCTTTATCTTGAGTCACTTCATTTTAATCTCCGAAGTCATTAAATCCCAAAGAGACTTCACAAAGTCCTTCCACTCAGCAAAACAAACAACTTTCTTGACATGCCTACTCTTTTTCCGCTCACATATTCCCTGACCTAGGCCTCAAGAATGATCTAAAACATTTCCACTATCATCTTCAAACACCGGATTATAACAAAATTTGATGCTTGATATAAATGGTACTCCATCCGTCCTAATCTATACTATCTATACTATACTATAATAACATGAATGGGGTATAATTTGTAGTTTGGTTAACCCCTTATTTTGGTTATCCCTTTCCATCTTAACTGTCAAATCTTTTTCATCAAATAATCAAAGCCGTTAGATCCAAATACTAAAAAAATACACTACATAAGTTCTCAGGTTCGAATCCCATCAACAACAAACATTTATATTATTATTTATAAAGATACATATAAGTTCTCAGGTTCGAATCCCGTTAACAACAAATATTTATATTATTATTTATAAAGATACATATTAATTTTCAGGTTCAAATCTCACTAACAACAAATATTAACATAGATCACATCAATCATATACTATTTATACAATTTGTAATTAACTTCAAATTATACATAATAAAAATACAATTATATAATTATTATTTAGTATTTAGTTATTTATATAATTTTTTTATAAATTTACATAAAATATAAATAAAAATATAAAAATATTTTACCGAGACCCGTGCATCGCACGGGTCATAAGCTAGTAGATTCTTAATATTTGAAATGGAGTGATCGACACGCATTTTAAGACTCTTATCTATTATAGTTTCATAAATTATTGTATAAAATTTTTTCTTCTGAATAAATATTAAATTAATGTTTAAATTTCTTTCAAATTTTTTTTAAGCATTAAAATACATGTTGAACACTATGTTTCAAATATTAAGAACCTACAAGGTATAAGCATATAAGCAGTAGTAGTAACTAACATTTATGCATGTCAATGAGAGAAGCTAGAGTGTTATCATGGAATTGTACGAGAATTAACAACCAAGTTGTTAGAAGGAACATAAGGACAACATGTCACAAGTCTAGGGGAAATATTTTATTTTTGCATGAAACAAAATGTGGTTCTTGGCACAAAGACATGGAAAATTCTATGTGGAATTCTGATTTACATGATTGGGTATATCAGAATTCTCGAGGACTCTCAGGGGGTTTAACATGCTCTTGGGATAAGAATTTGTATACTTGTGTGGGTTTTGCACAAGATTGGAACTGGATTTGGTTAGCACTAAGATGTCAGGTTAAAGGAATAATAATAAAAATAGTGAATATATGTAGTCCAGTAAATCAGCATGGCAAAAGAGAATTGCTAAAAGTGCCCCACTACATTCTGACATGTTGTGGTAGTATAGAGTGGCTGTTTGTCTAGTTGATGATTTCAATAGTGTAAGGGATCCCTCAGAAAGGGTAAATTGCGAGTATCGACAAAGAAACTCTATCTATTTTAATAGATTTATCAAGGACAAAAACCTACTGGACTTGGAATTTAACAATTCTAAATTCACCTGGTTTGGAACAGATGGAAAATATAGTAAGCTAGAAAGATTTTTGTTAAATGATAGATAGTGGAAAACGGTTAACTGGGAGCCAACCACTATGTTCAGGATGTTGTCTGATCATAAACCTATTAGGGGTCGTTTAGTTCGTTGAGTGGTATCGGGTTGGAATCAGGAATCGGGTTAAACGGGTATGAGTTTGGAACTTGATACATGATATCACCTGTTTGGTTCAAAAATAGGATGAGAATGTATTTAGTAACTGATAAACTAATTGGAATCAAGAATCAAAAGATATTTATTTTTATTTTTAATTTATAATTTTAATATTAAAAACTAAAATTATACACGATCACTTGATTTAATCATAATTAGTAAGGCTAAAAATATAATTTTTTTGAAAAATACATAAGGCTAAAGATACTTTTACAAATATACTATAATTTTTAAAAAAATTTCAAAAATACTATTTTCCAATTTTTATTACGAAAATACTACTTAATGCAACTTTATTCAATTAGATGCAATTTTTGACGAATTTATGTCACTCCATGTAACCTCAAATTCAACAAAAAAAACTCGATTCAACTAGTTGTATGTCTCCTTGATTTTGGTTGATTCTATATTTTTGCAAAAAAAATTAAAAGTTAGTAATATCGCAAAAAAAATAAATAAAAAAGCTAGTATTTTTTATAATTTTTCATATTAAAATATGAGTTAAAAATATTTTTACGTAGTATCTAAGAAAATAAAATATACATTCACATTTTTTATTCATCAATATTAAAGTTTGAGCTAAAATAGAATTATACTTTAGTTAAAAAGAAAGACGAGCGGGAGAAAATAATGAAAATGATACCCAATATATGATTTAGCTCATACCCATCTCTTCACATGGGTTTCTAAACCTTATACCTCATGGGTTTCGGGAATGAGTTTTAAAACAAAATTTTTTTAACAAAACAATACTAGTTTTATCCATTCCAACCCCATATCTCATACCAAAATTTGTTAAACCAAACACCCCCTTATAGTTTTTAGTGGTCAGAGCAATTTGTTAGATTTTCCAAACTCTCGAGAGTCTATCATAAATAATAACTGTATACATGAACACCCATCCGGGAAATATGGTGGGTTACTTATCTTTATGCATGCATGGTCATAGATAAGGTTGAGTGTTGACATGATGTATAAATATGTTAGAGTAATAAAGGTAGGCAGCCATATAAAACAAAATAAGGTGTTAACACAGCAACTAGAAGTTTGATAATATCATCTTGAAAATTAGGAAAGCAGCCTACTCAATGATATACTAATAATCCTAAGCGAGGCTATTTAAGTTGTTTATTAGTGTGTCATAATGATTAAATCATTAAACACAAACCCTACAGCTTTCCTTGTAGTTCCCCAAAAAGTTATTACATTCCCCATAAAACCTATGATACACTGCATCCGTAAGGAGCGAAACCTCTTCATATTTCCCTTTTAAAATAAACCCATCTAGTTATGAAAAACAGTCAACTATTAATTTCAACTAACCTATTTCTCAGCCCAATAACCAAAAGAGGAAAAGCCTAAAAAAACATTTTTAGAATTTACTCCTGGTACACTTCTCAACCCGCTCATATTGAAAGAATTCTCAACCTCTTGAGCAAGTTTTCTGGAGATTTCTTGTACCAGCTTCTTACTATCTAAGATTATGATACTAACTTTTGTTCCTTCTAACTTACTCCAGTATCTGTTAATGTTATACAAGCCTTTCTTTCTAGTTCTATGACCGAAGTAACAGTCACCGGCCGTGATAAAGTCATGATAATCCTATATGAGTGATCCTTGATCAATCTTCCAGTTCCGGCTAGCGCTCCATTTTCAACATAGTAACTTCCATCTACAAAGCCTATTAAATCATATCGTTGAGACAACAAACTCATTTTTTTTATTCTCCAAGTTGAAGTAACTACGCTTGTTAAGTTTGAGTATCACCATTCCACTTCCTTATGAACTAGCAGTTCTGCAGCCACACTCCACTCAGTTGTTCTTTGTTTAATGAGAAAAATAACTTGTCCCAAAGTTATTCTTGAATTTTAAAAATGCATGCATTTCTTCCTTTCCATAATATCCAAAGACTAGCTGTGATAACAATCTCCCATACAATCCTCCCTAGACTATCTGAAAACAGTTTTCTTGTGCTCCACATTGTACGCAAATTTTCTATATAATCTCTTGAATCCAAACCCCAACTGCCACCAACTCAATACAGAAACCCATAATTTTCTCACCAAGCAATATTTAAAAAGTAGATGCTCTAAGCTTTCGTTGTCCTGCCCACATAATGGACATTCAACACTTCCAAAACTATTTCTTAGTCTTTCAACAAG
Source organism: Apium graveolens (assembly GCF_009905375.1). Lineage (NCBI taxonomy): Eukaryota > Viridiplantae > Streptophyta > Magnoliopsida > Apiales > Apiaceae > Apium > Apium graveolens. The sequence continues at coordinate 282,901,727 of NC_133655.1, forward strand.
AATGCCTTTCATCGGAATAACCCCTAAATACATTTTCCAAAGAAAGATCTTGGCCATTGGAGGGATCTTTAGCTGCCATATGAAATACTATTCCACCTTCTGATAGTCCATTATATTCTTTTAATAGCTTATAGCTCCTTTGACAGAGTAGCCATCTTGCAGGGGGTTCAGTTCAGTGAATCCGCTTTATTTGTGAGTTTGAGATTGCATAAAAGCTTAACCATCTCATTTACCTTCTCTATCTCCCAACTTCTGAGATTTCTCTCCTAGAAATCTTCTGAGTAAAGAAAAATCATAAAAAATCCAGAACCAGTAAGATGCTCTCCGCGGCCTGCCTGCCTTTGAAAAAACCATATTGATGCTCATCCAGAACTTTTTCTTGGATTAAAAGGATTCTATTTGTTAGATTTTCATCAAGAGTTTGGAAGAATTATTGATTAGGATAATGTATCTAAAATCAATCAAAACACTCGGCTTTGTAACCTTGGGAACTGGAACAATTAAAGAGGAGTTCAAACCTTGTGGGAGTGTCAATTTTTTTGCAAAATTTGCATAACACTCTAGAAGCTTATCTTTGATCTTAGGCCACAAGAACTTCAAGCTGTGTATGTTCATCCCATAATGCCCGGGAGCCTTGTCATGTACAGAAAGCTTGTTGATCTTCATTAGGTCTTCATCAAAAAGCTTGGCATCTAACAAATTGCCAAGAAGCAACAATCTGTGAGGCCCTTTGTTAGAGAGGGTACTGAAATGATTTAAAAAGGCCTTCTTTAGCTCAGAAGGGTTATTAAGAATATTTCTATCGACTACAAGTTGCCTAATATTATTCTTAAACCTTCTTTTTTGGATAGCTTGATTGAAAAATCTTGTATTTTTATCCCCTTTAGCTATCCAATTTTGCATAGCCTTCTGCTTTAACTGAGAGTTAAGATTGCAATAGCATTCTTTTAGATCCATTTTGGATTCCTCCACTTCATTACTCCATTTATTATTGTTGTCTAGATAATCCAGTTTCTGTTGAAGCTTTTCTATGTGTGTCTGCAAATAAATCATGGTCTGTAAACTCCAACCTTTTTTAACTGCTTCAATTTCCTTCAATATAACCTGGACATTAAGATTGGCGAGGTCCATTCTATTTGACTAAAACTCTTCCAGAGCTTTAGCTTTATTCAGGGAATCTACCTTGAGCCACCAGTTGAATACTCTGAAAGGCTTGGGACCCTAATTGTGTTGGAAGCGCTATGGGCTTCACTTTTTTTTAAATCAAACTCTATATATAGAGTAAATAAGATTTGATAAGTAAATAAACACTTCACTTTTATTTCAAGGAAAGCTACAGATTCTTTGTAATACAAATGCATGCTACGGTTTTTTTATTTCACTTACGCACACAACACAAAACCGAGCTTCTCCTTCTTTTTTCATTTGCAATATATATTTGCAGTCTACTTCTACACATATTCCTGCCACCATTATATATAGTAGATATATTTGCTAACTTAGCCTATAAGTATTACAGGCACTGATGCACATGTACACAAGACCCGCCTGGTTTTATTGAGCTGCAACTATTAATTTCCTTCAACCCACTTTAATTCATGGATTCAGCATATGACCAGCTGCTTTCCTTATTTTCAAGATGATATTAGCAAACTTCTAGTTGCTGTGTTAACTCCTTGTTCTGTTTTATATGGCTGCATAACTTTACTTACTCTAACATATTTATACATCTTATCAACACTCAACCTTATCTATTGACCATGCATGCATGAAGATAAGTAGCCCACCATATATCTGGGATAGGTGTTCATTTATACAGTTATTATTTATGATAGACTCTCGAGAGTTTGGAAAATCTAACACTCCCCCTCAAACTCGACTTTGCATTCTAAACTTCATCATCATTTTGTGAAATACATCTGGCTTCAATGGCTTTGTAAAAATATCTGCCAAATTTTCTTCGGTCTTGCACTGCACCGGTTCCACAATTTTATCATTTACTTGTTCGCGAAGAAAATGTTATTTTATGTTGATTTACTTGCTGCGACTGTGTGACACCAGATTTTTTGCTAGAGAAATAACAAATTTATTATCCACGTAAATTGTAACCGGATCTTCCTTTGCAATATTTAACTCTCCCAATATGTAGCTTAGCCACATAGCCTGACATGCGCAGGATGCTGCTACAATGTATATTGTCTCACATGTTGAGAGTACAACTGTCTGTTGCTTCTTTGATGACCACGAAAATATTATTGGACCGATATGAAAAGAATATCCTGAAGTACTTTTCCCGTCATCCAAATCTCCACCATAATCACTGTCTGAATAGCCGACTAATTTTGAATCTTGAGAATGCGTGTAAAATAATCCGTGATCAAGTGTTCATTTTATGTACCTCAAAATTCTTTTAGCCGCCATGAAATGATCCTGCTTCGGTTTCCCCATGTACCTACTAACCAATCCAACTCCATACATAATATCTGGATGAGTAAAAGTTAGGTATCTCAGACTTCCAACCAAACTTTTAAACAATGTCGGATTTACGGACTCCCTCGTTGAATCAACTCTGAGCTTTATGCTCGGTTCTGCTGGAGTGCTCACTGGTTTGCATTCCTCCATTATGAACTTCTTTAAAATCTGCTCCGCATATTTTTTTTGTGACATAAAAATCCCATCTTTGCTTTGCTTCACTTCGACTCCAAGAAAGTACGACATTTGACCAATATCTGTCATCTCAAATTCATTAGTCATAACCTTCTTAAAATCATTGAACATACCAGGGTTATTTTCGGTAAATATCATGTCATCCACGTATAAGCACACGATCATAATGTCTCCCCCTGAATTTTTCTTCTTATAAAGGGCATGCTCGTATGGACTCTTCACGAAACCATTTTTCTGAAAATATTCATCAACTCGCGTGTTCCATGCTCGTGCAGCTTGCTTCAAACCATATAAGGCTTTCTTCACTCTGTAAACTTTGTTTTCCTGGCCTTTCTGAATATATCCGGGAGACTGCTCAATATAGACTTCTTCTTCAAGATAACCATTCAGAAATGCTGACTTGACATTTATATGAAATATTTTCCACTGGTTCTGAGCTGCAATTGCTGTCAGAAGTCGTATGGTATCAACTCTTGCAAATGGAGCGAATACCTCGTCATAGTCAATGCTATATATTTGCTTTTAGCCTTTAGCCACCAACCTTGCCTTGTACTTTTCCACTTCTCCATCTTGATTGGTCTTTGTTTTATAGACCCACTTGACACCAATTGCTTTATATCCTTCTGGAAGATCTGTGAGCTCCCAAATATCATTCTTCTTGATTGCATCAATTTCTTCATCCATATCCATTTGCTTTCTTCAGAAGCTTCTTCAAATGTAACTAGATCACATTCAACCATTAAGAAAAATAATGAATAATCAAATAATGTTTGTACTGGACTTGTTGCTTCATAGATATTATCCAGACTTCGCGTTTTCCTCGGTGTTCCCCCTGAACTGCCGCTTCCTCCCGTTGATGGTGTTGATGCGGGAGTTTGTTGAGTTGGACTTTGTGGTGGAGTTGGATCATTATCTCCGTCATCTTCAATGTTGGAGTCGTCACCATCGTTATCATCATCGTTAAAGAATAAACCAATAACTTTTCTTTCTTCTTCGCTCCATCTCCAGTAATCTGATTCATCGAACTCAACATCTCGAGAAATGATTAAATTCTTTGTTAGGGGATTATAGTGTCTGTATACCTTCCTCCTTTTGTCATATCCGCTAAAGATGCATTTTTCACCTTTGTCATCCAGCTGATGGTTTGCTTCCACTCCATGCTTCATTTGGAGTTTTATTTCTTACATATTTTTTGTTGGACAGCGATTCAACAAATAAACTGCACACAAAACAGCTTCCGCCCAGAAAGTTCTCGGTGAAGGGTTTTTAGCACATAAACGCAACGAAAAGGTAAATTTAAATCATAAAAAAAACCGAAACCCTCCGCAGGATCTATGCGAAAATTAATATTTAATTCGTAGTTCAGTATGTTTACCTTAAGAAGCTTTACGTTAATGGAAAAATGGAGGTCCTTAATAGCGATCCAAGAATGATGAGCTGAGATTCCTAGCAGCTGCTCCTCAAGGGTGAAGCACTCCACCGGTATCCACCAAAAGATCAATGTAATGGAGGAGGAAGAGGTTGAGAGAATTAGTTGCTCTCTCTATTTCTACTTTAGAATTAGGGTTTTTATTTGGGTTGAGGCAAATAGAGTTTATAATAGTATATTTATAGGCAATATTTTTAGCTGAAAATTTTCCCATAAAATATTATTATTATTAACCCTTTAATTGATTATTCTTATTAACCAATTAACTAATAATTAAAACACCTTTAATCATTAATCCCTTTTCTAAACACTTTAGAAAAATAATTCTCTCACCTGATTTAATTTCCAAAATAAAATTCTTAATTAATAATATTAAGAACTTTTCTTAATTAATTTTATAATTAATTAAATCTCATTTAATCAATTATTAAATTTGCTAATTAATTATTTATTTCACAAATAAATAATTACCAGCCATTATTAATTAATTCCTCCACCATTAAATCATTCTCTTTTATGGTGTGACCCTGTAGGTTCAATATTAAGCCGGTAGTAGAAATAAATAATAATAAAACTATTTTATCATTATTTACATAAATTCTCTAATTTATTAAATATGATTAATTAATAAATTAATCATGTTTATTCTACATCGTGAGGGATACTTCTCAGCATATCGCGACTATCCGCATAATACGAATTCACTGCTTAGAATACCAAGAACCTATTCAGTGAATAGTTACCATACAATTAATTCCTTCTACCGTGCAATGTCACGATTAAATACAAGGCATGGAACTTGTGTCAAGCCTATCTTATTTAATCATTTGCTTTCCCATTCACTGTGCTTAGTTCTAATTAATGTAAATTAGAAACTCCTTTCTAATTTCATTCACTCTGGCCAGAGATTCCTGAACTAGCATAAGTGGATCAGCATTGAACATTTTCTTCCTTCACTGGAAGGGGTAGATCCTTTATTGATCATACACTATCTTCATGTACAAATTCCTACACCCAGTAGAACCCTTATTATTATCCCTAGAGACTAAGAACTAAACCAAAGTATAGTTCAGTGTACACAAGATGACTATGATGACCTCAATCTAAGGATACTTGTACAACTATCACTATGTGAACATCTGCTGACACGTGAGTGAACTCCATCAGTTGTTCAGCTGTGTGAGTCATGTTCAGTGAACTTATTCTATAATAAGCACCTACATACTAGCTATAGTGTCACCACACAAATGTCTATGAGAATAGACATCCTTCATAATGAAGCAAGCATAGTATGTACCGATATTTACGGATTACTAATTCCCAATTAGTAATCCTACAACCAGGAAATATTTAAGTTCAGAGTTATCATCTTTTTAGGTCTCATTATTATGATCTCATCATAATCCATTAAAAGCTTTACTCTAAACTATGGTATATCTTATTTAAACACTTAAATAGATAAAGCCCGTAATAAAACCAAAAAAAGCCTTTTATTAATATCAATGAAATCAAAACAGATTACATAAAAGTTATTCCTAAATCATCATACATGATTGGACTTAGGACACATCTCTTTCAATCTCCCACTTGTACTAAAGCTAATCACTCTGGTATCTAATACCCATCTTGTCTTTATGATGATCAAAGTGACTTTGAGAAAGTGGCTTTGTTAAAGGGTCTGCTATGTTGTTATGTGTGTCAACTTTCTCGATGTTGACTTCTCCTCTTTCAACGATCTCCCTAATCAGATGAAAGCGTCACAAAACATTTCTTATAAGAAGTATGTCATCCATATACAATACAAGAAATGTTACAGCGCTCCCACTAACCTTTTTGTAGACACATGGTTCATCTATGTTTTTGATAAAACCAAACTCATTGATTGTCTCATCAAAACGGATGTTCCATCTACGAGAAGCTTGCTTTAAACCATATATGGTTCGTAGCATCTTACACACTAGGTGTTCATTTCCCTTGGAAAGAAAACCCTCTGGCTGTGTTATATACACTTCCTCTTCAAGTTTCCCATTGAGGAAGGGCGTTTTCATATCCATTTGCCAGATCTCATAGTCGTAGTAAGCAACAATTGCAAGCAAAATCCGAATTTATTTTAACAGGGCTTCAGGCGAGAAAGTTTCATCAAAGTCAATCCATTGCCTTTGTCTGAATCCTTTTGCCACGAGCCTGGCCTTATAGGTCTCCACCTGGCCATCTGCTCCAATCTTTCTTTTGTATACCCATTTGCACTCATTAGGTTTCACACCCTCAGGTGCTTCAACTAAAGTCCATACTTAGTTGGTATACATAGATTCCATTTCGGATTTCATGGCACTTTGCCATTTCTCTGAGTAAACACTACTCATAGTCTCATTATAGGTTATAGGGTCGTCATCATCAATGATTAACAACTCATTGTCATTCTCAATGACAATGCCATAATACCTCTCAGGTTGGCGAGACACTCTCCCTGACCTACGAATGGGCTGTTCCACAGAAGGTTGTTCAATCTGAATAGGTGTTTCCACTTGAACCGTAGTAGTCTGTGCTTCTTGAACTTCATCAAGTTCAATCTTGCTCCCACCGTTTCCTTCAAGGATAAACTGCTTTTCCAAGAAGGTAGCATGTCTGGAGATAAACACCCTATGATCGGTGTAAAAGTAATACCCTAAAGTCTCTTTAGGATATCCCGCAAAATTACATTTTACGGATCGAGATTCCAGCTTATCCGGGTCAACTTTCTTGACATAAGCTGGACATCCCCAAATCTTAACGTGTTTAAGACTCGGTTTCCTTTCTTTCCATATCTCATATGGAGTTTGAGGAACAAATTTGAAAGACACCTTATTCAGTAAATATGCTGAGGTTTCCAATGCATAACCCCACATGAATACCGGAAGATTCGCATAGCTCATCATAGACCGAACCATGTCTAACAAAGTTCGATTTCTCCTTTCAGATGCCCCATTCAACTGTGGAGTATATGGAGGAGTCCACTGGGAGAATATACTTTTTTTTAGATAAGCTAGAAACTCTCCATTCAAGTATTCACCACCTCGATCTGATCGAAGAGTTATAATACTATGTTTGGTTTGTTTCTCCACTTCATACTTATATTCATTGAACTTTTCAAAGGCTTCAGACTTGTGTTTCACCAAATACACATATCTGAATCTAGATCGGTCATCTATGAAAGCAATGAAGTATGAAAATCCACCCATGGCTTGCGTAGACATTGGTCCACATACATCTGTGTGTACCAATCCTAGCAAATCTGCAGCCCTCTCTCCATGTCCACTAAAGGGAGATTTGGTCATTTTACCCAATAGACAAGACTCGCATGTAGGATATGATTTAAAATCAAAGGGGTCAAGAAACCCTTCTTTATGCAATGTCCGCAGTTTATTTTCACTAATATGACCAAGTCCGCAGTGCCACAAGAAAGTGAGATTTTCATCTTCCCTATTTCTTTTATTAGTATGTTCAATTTGTAGTAAATTATGCTCTACATCACATACATACATAATACCACTCCCATAAAGAACGTTATCTCTAAGAATTGAATATTTATTATTCTGAATAACAAACAAAAATCCAGCCAAGTCTAACATGGAATAGAAATAATATTCCTCATAATCGAGGGAAAAAAATAACAATTATTTAGAACAATAGTCTTGCCCGTAGGCATATGTAAATGAAATGATCCTACAGCTTCAACAGCAACTCTTGCTCCATTTCCCATTCGTAGAACCACCTCCTCTTCTTCAAGAGTCCTACTTCTCCTTAGTCCCTGCAACGAATTGCAAATATGACAACCACAAGCGGTATCTAATACCCAAGTAGAAATTTGACTTAGTGACATATTAACTTTGATCATGAACATACCTGAATCAGAAGCGGTAGTCTCACTACCCTTCTTCTTCTTCAATTCTGCAAGGTAAACCTTGCAGTTCCTCTTCCAGTGCCCCCACCTTGTTACAGCGAAAGCAAACAGCTTTGCTCTTGGGGTCTTCAGCTTTTGGTGGAACCGGCTTTTTCTCACCTACTTTCTTCTACTTGGAAGGGTTCTTCTTTCTTTTCTTAGGGTTGGAACCTTCACCAATTAGAAGAACATAACTCTTCATAGGGGGAAAATTTGATTCTGCAGTCTTCAACATGTTGTGGAGTTCAGGCAGGTTGACATCCAGCTTATTCAAGTGAAAGTTCACAACAAACTGCGAGAACGAACTCGGAAGTGATTGCAAGACCAAGTCTTGGCTCAGTTCCCCATCCATGGCAAAACCAAGTTGTCCAAGATGTTCAATCAAATTGATCATCTTAAGTACATGGTCATTCATAGATGATCCCTTAGACATCCTACAACCGAACAGCTCCTTCGATATCTCATATCGAGCTGTCCTCCCTGCCACATCATACAACTCTTGTAGATGCATAAGGATATTGTGAGCATCCATATGCTCATGTTGCTTCTGTAGCTCAATGTTCATGGAAGCTAGCATGATACATTAAGCAACATTTGCATCATCTATCCACTTACGATACACAACATATTCATCATTATGTACATCGCTAGCAGGTTCAGTAGGCTTAGGTGAGTCAAGCACATATTCCAGCTTCTCAACCCTGAGAACAATTCTTAGGTTTCGAAGCCAGTCGGCAAAATTAGGACCAGTCAACTTGTGAGCATCTAGTATACTCCGGAGTGATAGTGCAGAAGACATAACATATATAGTAAATCTGTAAATGATGAACATATAACAACACTTAGCAAATATTCAATTTTATTTCAAAATACTATATGAATCGGGTCTTTATTCATAAGTGGCTCCCACTAGTTTATCTAATGTATACAACCCCTAAGTGAAAATTAAGCATTCATAATGCTAGTGGGAATAGGGATCCAATATTCCATCACACAACCTCGGCTGTAGCACGAAACGTCATGTGATGTTCAATAGGCAGACAACTCTTGTCAATTACATCTTATGTTATTCCCTAATAAAACTTTAGCCTCTTGAATAATTGAGTCACGGCTGTAGCACGATAAACTCAATATTCTAAGTCAAGTCCAACCAACATTTCGTACAATTGAATCAGTCTCCAACGGCCCACGGTTGTAGCACGTAACAACCTTTAGATTTTAATTCGATGTACACATCTCTATGTAATAGACAAGTATTTCTTATTTCGAAATCAAAGCCCTCGGCTGTAGCATGAAACGACATTGATTCAAAAATAAGAACTACTTTCTACCATGTTGGAAGGCTTTGACCGACACAATCCCGTTGTGTCATTGGCCAATTACTACTTGATATTATTTAATTTTATAAGGATTATATTACGTTACAATCATAATTATATTATAAACAGATTCTTCATTTTAAATTAAATATTTCAAATCAATAATTGATAATCAGATGATTCCCAGATCCGGGGGAGCATTGTCAAGAGCCGTCACTTAATACCCCTTTCTTACAGATAGAAATCTGTTGTTGACAGAATCATCCTTCCTCTCAATATTTAAAATTCATATTTAATTACGTGTTTCATAAACACAAGAATCTCATGATTGTATTCATAATATTATTCTTAAGGCAAGAAACGATTCCTATTCTAGATTTTCTAGAGCACGCCTTATATTGATTTAAGTTCACCTAAATCTATCATCGCATGGTAAACATAGGCATATATCTCATATATAAAATTAAATAAGCAAGTAAATGTGAAGTGCAATAAAGTAAATGTGTTTGGTTATGGCCCTATCCTATGTGATCTTTATCAAGCTCATGATAAAGATCAAGGTCAATCTAATATGGTGATGGAAATAAATACAACTACTTATTACATAAGTCTTCTTATTTGTTTAGACTTCTTGTATTCCTTTGTATCACCTCCATTGAATAGCCTTCTTGAGTCTTCAATTACATTACATGATTGAAAGTAAAACTAATCTAATAAACTTACAAGAATAACTCGAGTTACATTCAAGATTTATGTTTACAAAGATTGACGACATGCAAGTCATATTTAAAACCAAAACCAAAACCATTACACTAAGGTCGAAAGGCCATAACCATCCACCATGCTCATACAACACATAAAAGCATGCTAAAACACATAATCTGATCTTAACATATCATATTATCCATGATCTAATCATAAAAAAATATGACAAAAATCAGAATCAAATCAGAAAAACAAGAATCACTGTTTACGGGTAGTAAACGACGTCAAACGACTTACAGATGAGTCGTTGATAGCTTTAACTATCAGTTTTGTTCAGACGCTCGTTTACCAATGGAATAGGGTATTCGTTTGCGTAAATCGGACACCAGACCCAGATTTCAGCAAATCTGCAGCAGCCAATTCAGAATCCGTATCTAATATGATTCTCATAATTAGAACAAACATAAATCATGTATATATCAGTATATATACAGATTACATAATCATCTTATGATTATACAACTCACATGAATATCATATATTCAAAATCATACATATATAAGGATATTATATCAACATCAAATCATGGCGAATCACGTACATGCTCATATATCGAAAACAGTTAAACACATAAACGAATTAAAAACTTTTCGCAAGTAGCTCTGATGCCATTGAAGGGTTTTTAGCACATAAACGCAACGAAAACGTAAATTTAAATCTTAAAAAAAACCCAAACCCTCCGCAGGATCCATGCGAAAAATAATATTTAATTCGTAGTTCAGTATGTTTACCTTAAGAAGCTTTACGTTAATGGAAAGATGGAGGTCTTTAATAGCGATCCAAGAACGATGAGCGGAGATCCCTAGCAGCTGCTCCTCAAGTGTGAAGCACTCCACCGGTATCCACCAAGAGATCAATGTCATGGAGGAGGAAGAGGTTGAGAGAATTAGTTATCTCTCTCTATTTCTACTTTAGAATTAGGGTTTTTATTTGGGTTGAGGCAAATAGGGTTTATAATAGTATATTTATAGGCAAAATTTTCAGCTGAAAATTTTCCCATAAAATATTATTATTATTAACCCTTTAATTAATTATTCTTATTAACCAATTAACTAATAATTAAAATAACTTTAATCATTAATCCCTTTTCTAAACACTTTGACGGGGCGACGGAGGCTTCTCGGTCTGGGCCCTCTCGCCTGTGCCCTCCGAAGGATCGGGCGTAGCCCCCTTATCGGCAACCTTCTTCGCCCCCGCCTCAGCCGCCTTCTTCTCGGCCGCCCTGGCCTTCTTCCTCTCGATTAAGGCCTCTCTCGAAGACACTGAAATATAAAGGGGAAACAAGTCAGTCCGGGCATATATAAGCAAATTCATAACAAGCAAATATACATGTGCTGGGATAAAACTAAAGAAAAGACAAAGGAAGAAGTTTTGTTACCCCCACCCCACAAGCTGAAGAGCCAGTCCTTGTCCCGAAACTCTCCGGGACCCAGCTTCTTCACATTGACGTCCACTAACGCCGTGTAGTTCTCCTTCTCCTCCAAGGTCAGGCTCGGCATGAGAAGCAACGCGGGATTCACATCTCGCCAAACCGACATGGCCGCCAACCTTGGACCACTCACATAACACCAATGAGTGTGAGTGGATTTATTGTTCGAATTGGTCGCCGTCCAATCAGGTCGCCCTGATCGACGGGCGATGGTGTAAAAACCAGGACTCTTCAGATTCTTCCGAAAGTCGTAATGGTACCAGAATAGGCGAGTGTTGGGTGCGATCCCGGCGTGAAGACACATGTTCTGGAAACAGTTAATATGGATGAACCCGTTCGGGTCCATCTGTCCGAGGGCGATGCCCATCTTGAAGAAAAGGTGCTTGATCAACTTCAACGGAGGCACCCTCAAGCCGCACTTGAAGGCCGTTTCCGAAACACCTATCGTAGATCTGGCACCCCTGGAATATCGTAGATCCTTTCACCCTCCCTCGGCGCATACAGCCAACAGTACCCTCGAGGGACGGAATAATCATCGTATATCTGAACCACGCATCCCTTCGTCAGTTCGGATCGATTATTGGCTGCGGGATAGTCAGCAGCCGAACCAAAAAGGGCTCGTCCCGTCCGCTCGGGGCGAATGGAAGACGTCCCAGCCAAGCTATTCGACAAGGGGTCCCAAGAATCTGGAGGACGATTTGCTCGGTCCATATCCCTATATCAGGAATAGAGAAACATTAGTCCATGTACTCGGATTAGCAGACATAAAAGAAAAAATAAAAAACCGAGTACACGTCTCAGGACCGAGCGAACCAGAACCTCGGAGGCGGTTTCCGAAGGCTGATCCTGAGGCAAGCTATCCCGAAGAATGTTCTTACCTACAGAACCTTTCGCAAACACCACTCCAGACCACATGTCTACGCAATAGCACACACACAAAACCCAGAAAAACCCCATGATCCCAGAATAAAACCACTAAGTCCACATGCAAACTCCCTAAAACACGGAAAACTAGCATGCAAATTCAAAACTGGAAAACAAGAAAAAACACTTACTTATTTGGAGATGTTCTTGGATTGAAATGGGATGATTTGTACAAGAGGAACGTTGAGCTTTCTTTCTCTCAGTTTTCGAGTCTATTCATCTATATCTGTGTGTACTAAATTTGTTTTCTCTTTATATATGTAACTACCAAAGTTTTCTTTCACGAAAGTTATCTATTTCAATTTATATGATAACCGAGGCTTTCGTCATTTAGTATTATGGGTAATTTACATGTTTTACTGCTATCATATTAAGAATTAATAATTTGTTAGAAAATAAAGTTTATTGACACTCGAGTATTCCAAGAATTTTTTAATGGATTGAATCTTTCAGTCTTGCTAATGTAACACACAGATATTTGCGATCTTTTGATGTTAAAAGGACAAGAATTAAGGAATAACTGAATTACAATAGGTTCTACGAAGGTATACCTATTTTGTTTGGTTAACAATATTATATATAACTTTTTATGTGGCAGTTCCGTAGAGTTGATTTAGTTTCATTATGTAAGCAGCATTTAGCCTTTAATAGACTAAAACTCTTTTTTTCTTCTGTTGTAATTTTTTTCCCAATTGTTATTGTTTGACTCAGATCATTAACTTAAAAAATGGAGTATGTTGTCCTACCAGGACATTGACAATTCTAGAGATGGAGTACAAAGTGGTGGCCACTACATATTGTAAAATTTGCAGCTTTTAGCAATGAAAGAAAACGATTAGCTAACCTATTGCCAGGAGTAAGGTTATATTGTGGTTTTACACTATAAGTATGCCATTTTATTAGGATAAATATAAGGAACCTACTGTAATGCTGTTATACATTTAAGGTTGTAGTTCTATTGACTTAATCTTGTGCAAACTAATGTTTATGTTGGAATACATTTAACTTTTACCATTAGCACAATCTCTCATAATCTTATTTTCTTTCTTTTACAAAGGCCTTGGAGAAATATTTGAGTCACTCCAGTTATTTATGTAAACATTTATTTTAGAAACTAAAAATGTAGTGTGAGTATTTTTTATGTGTCCAGTTACTATTGATGATTTGCTGCATCTTCCGTCCTTAGAGCCTAATAATAAGAGTTGCTTCCATAATATAATGTATGATTTTATTAGTTTATTGTGTAAGGTTTGTTTACAATGTTGTTTCACGAATATAAGTAAATTAATTAAAGAGTACTACCTTTCAAATTATTGTTTAAAAGCAAAAGTATAAAATAAGCATACATTCGTTCTTTTATAAAATAAGACTACAAATATGAAAAAAGAGATTGAATTTTGAAACTCTAGCTGAGATTTTCTTGATCCTTTATTGCCGGATCAAAGTTAATTTTGCTTTGTTTAATATCCGGATAATATTTGCTCTCTGAAAAATTGAATTAATTTAAGAATGACTTTTTTTGAGGAGTGTGGACCCGCAAGTTGCAGATTGTTGATGTCATGTATAAATTGAGGTTAACAGTTCACCGGTTCCAAGAGAAGGGAAAATCATAGATGCGGAGATTTAGAGAAGGGCAGAAATAATGTAAATATACCGTTGTTTGGAGGGAGCCTAGGAGGTGAAGAGATTCATGTGGCAATGGTAAGACATCAGACCCTACTGCTTCTTTTGCTAAGCACAACATATATATTTGATAACTTCTTCTCGCTTTTCCTAGCATCTATGGTCAAAATATAATGTAAAACAATAACATCACAGAGTCATAAGTAGCACTTAATAGAGTACATTGGCTCTGTCGAAAGCTCTAAACAATCTTGACTTCAGTTAATTTCATTAGCTAAATTTCTCAAAAGCAAATTTTAATATTTTAACAAATTGTGCTTCCAATTCATTATTTTCTTATTGTTGAACTGCATTTATAGCTCCACCTCCAGCATCTAGGCCTATAATAGATAATATACACACTGTTAGGATTAGTCGTAGACATGTCCAGTTTGTGGCAGCAACTATAGCAGCAACAATAGCATCAGTTATGAAAGATAATAGCGGGCAGAACCATGGAGGGAGTCTATAATCTCGTTTTTTTTCCGCACATCAAACAAAGGGTCTGAGGCAGGGTTAGATAATTTGTTAAATACTTTTTTTCTGTTTTTGAAAGGAATATGAGGTAGGGGTGAGCGGAGCGCGGTGCGGGCGGTGCGGTTTTTACCTCAAACCGCCACCCAAACCGCACATGCGGTTTGATCAAATTTCTAAACTGCAACCGCACCGCGTACCCTCAAAAAATGAATAAACCACACCACAAAAATGCGATACGGTGTGGTGCAGTTCACTGCGGTTTGTACCTTACAAGTTCAAAAATTTTTAATAAATACAAAACTTATATTAATTAAATTCCTGAATAATATAACAAAGTCGCCAATATTCTTCAATAATACAAATTAGAAATTCCACACTATAAAGTTTAACGTAAAAACTTAGCTCGGTAATTAAATGAGTTCACTATTAAATAGGTGGCTTTGTACCATGTGTCTCATTATTTTTGAAGAAACACAAATAGGATGATCTTCACACAACAATTGATCTTGTAGAAACAAGATGATCACTAAGCAAGCACTCCTAATATGTTAAATAGAATCAAACTTAATAAATAAAATCATGAAATATAACTATTATATATATATATATATATATATTAAATATTACGGTGCGGTGCGGTTTGAACCGTATTTCAGAAATTTAAAAGCACAACCCGCACCGCACCCCGCAGTTTATTAAAAATTCAAACCGCAACCGCACCACGAAATTAAAAAAACGCGTTTTGCGGTGCAGATTGGTGCGGTGCGGGCGGTTTTTGCGGTTTGTGCGATTTTCTGCTCACCCCTAATATGAGGTCATACCTTTTATTTCTCTTGCCTTCTTGTGACTGTGGATGTTTTAATTCTTTTATTTTCTACACACCTCGTGGCATTGTTTGACATGACATTATTTGACATAGTGAATTTTTATATATAGTCTCAAAACTTGAAGTATGGCATTGTTTTAAATTATGCCAATGTTGGTTAAATTTATGAAGTTCTCGTATGATTATACTCATTTGGCTCTGCACCTATACTTGTAGGGAAAAATGAGAACTTTAGTTGAAAAAGGCACCGAAATTTCTAGGCCAAGCATGGGGCCATGGTTCCTCAAAGTGATTGAGCTAGAGAGGGTTTAAGCCTTTAAGGGTTTGAACGAAGAAAGCCAGGGATTCGGTTTTCAACTTTTGCAAAACATCCTTCAGTACCACCACTAACCACAAGTCCACAACTCTCCTTTCAAACACATACACATAATTTAATTAAATAAAGTCTATTTCTTTGCTTTTGCGTTTTTCTGTATTTTTGTTAATTATCATACTTTTCACTTATGTACACTCAGTTCCATTATTTAGTTTATAGACTTAAGTATCATTTTTAAGGATTGAATAACAGTGTCAAATTCAAAATGAAATGTAATTTATAATTTTACTGGAATCTTAGTTTCATTTTTAAAATATAATTAGTATTTGACACCAGAAGAATCGTAGAAAGCAAGCTAATTTGTCTTATGTTGTGTCGGTTGGTCAAACATAAAACTAACCTAAGCTAGGTAGCATTTTTTAAACAATTGCTGAGTGCACAAATACATGTCCAACAACTCATTTTTCATAATAACTTATGAGGACAATATGTTTGGAAAACATTTTTGTCATCTTAGCTAAGCGCTAAGTTAAAATATTTTAATGGATCAGAAAGTAGTAGGTTAAATATAGCTTTGAGATAAAAGTGAAAGTTGAGTTTGTACGTAGTACATATTTCCTAAAATGACGTATAATCACCAATCCTAGATATCAAAAGAAAATATTGTTAATGCGACATAAAATATTTATCACTTTTATTTTAAAGATCGCAAATAAAATAAATTTAAGAGAACATTCGAATAAATGATCATACATGAGTGATTTAAAACATGTCACTACCTAGATTAACCCATAAAAAAAATTAAAAATATTTTTGATATTTTTACGAACCGCGCGAAGCGTGGTTTTTTCACCTAGTTCATTAATAAACGAAGATACACCTTGATATCACTTATCAGACACCTTTATCTTGAGTCAGTTCATTTTAATCTCCGAAGTCATTAAATCCCAAAGAGACTTCACAAAGTCCTTCCACTCAGCAAAACAAACAACTTTCTTGACATGCCTACTCTTTTTCCGCTCACATATTCCCTGACCTAGGCCTCAAGAATGATCTAAAACATTTCCACTATCATCTTCAAGCACCGGATTATAACAAAATCTGATGCTTGATATAAATGGTACTCCATCCGTCCTAATCTATACTATCTATACTATACTATAATAACATGAATGGGGTATAATTTGTAGTTTGGTTAACCCCTTATTTTGGTTATCCCTTTCCATCTTAACTGTCAGATCTTTTTCATCAAATAATCAAAGCCGTTAGATCCAAATACTAAAAAAAATACACTACATAAGTTCTCAGGTTCGAATCCCGTCAACAACAAACATTTATATTATTATTTATAAAGATACATATAAGTTCTCAGGTTCGAATCCCGTTAACAACAAATATTTATATTATTATTTATAAAGATACATATTAATTTTCAGGTTCAAATCTCACTAACAACAAATATTAACATAGATCACATCAATCATATACTATTTATACAATTTGAAATTAACTTCAAATTATACATAATAAAAATACAATTATATAATTATTATTTAGTATTTAGTTATTTATATATTTTTTTTATAAATTTACATATAATATAAATAAAAATATAAAAATATTTTACCGAGACCCGTGCATCGCACGGGTCATAAGCTAGTAGGTTCTTAATATTTGAAATGGAGTGATCGACACGCACTTTAAGACTCTTATCTATTATAGTTTCATAAATTATTGTATAAAATTTTTTCTTCTGAATAAATGTTAAATTAATGTTTAAATTTCTTTCAAAGTTTTTTTAAGCAGTAAAATACATGTTGAACACTATGTTTCAAATATTAAGAACCTATAAGGTATAAGCATATAAGTAGTAGTAGTAACTAACATTTATGCATGTCAATGAGAGAAGCTAGAGTGTTATCATGGAATTGTAGGGGAATTAACAACCAAGTTGTTAGAAAGAACATAAGGACAACATGTCACAAGTCTAGGGGAAATATTTTATTTTTGCATGAAACAAAATGTGGTTCTTGGCACAAAGACATGGAAAATTCTATGTGGAATTCTGATTTGCATGATTGGGTATATCAGAATTCTCGAGGACTCTCAGGGGGTTTAACATGCTCTTGGGACAAGAATTTTTATACTTGTGTGGGTTTTGCACAAGATTGGAACTGGATTTGGTTAGCACTAAGATGTCAGGTTAAATGAATAATAATAAACATAGTGAATATATGTAGTCCAGTAAATCAGCATGGCAAAAGAGAATTGCTAAAAGTGCCCCACTACATTCTGACATGTTGTGGTAGTATAGAGTGGCTGTTTGTCTAGTTATGATTTCAATAGTGTAAGGGATCCCTCAGAAAGGGTGAATTGCGAGTATCGACAAAGAAACTCTATCTATTTTAATAGATTTATCAAGGACAATAACCTACTGGACTTGGAATTTAACAATTCTAAATTCACCTGGTTTGGAACAGATGGAAAATATAGTAAGCTAGAAAGATTTTTGTTAAATGATAGATAGTGGAAAACGGTTAACTGGGAGCCAACCACTATGTTCAGGATGTTGTTGATCATAAACCTATTAGGGGTCGTTTAGTTCGTTGAGTGGTATCGGGTTGGAATCAGGAATCGGGTTAAACGTGTATGAGTTTGGAACTTGATACTTGATATCACCTGTTTGGTTCAAAAATAGGATGAGAATGTATTTCGTAATTGATAAACTAATTGGAATCAAGAATCAAAAGACATTTAATTATTTTTTTTAATTTATAATTTTAATATTAAAAACTAAAATTATACACGATCACTTGATTTAATCATAATTAGTAAGGCTAAAAATATATTTTTTTTGAAAAATACCTAAGGCTAAAGATACTTTTACAAATATACTATAATTTTTAAAAAAATTGCAAAAATACTATTTTTCAATTTTTATTACGAAAATACTACTTAATGCAACTTGATTCAATTAGATGCAATTTTTGAGGAATTTATGTCACTCCATGTAACCTCAAATTCAACAAAAAAAAAACTCGATTCAACTAGTTGTATGTCTGCTTGATTTTGGTTGATTCTACATTTTTGCAAAAAAAATTAAAAGTTAGTAAAATCGCAAAATAAATAAATAAAAAAGCTAGTATTTTTTATAATTTTTCTTATTAAAATATGAGTTAAAAATATTTTTACGTAGTATCTAAGAAAATAAAATATACATTCACATTTTTTATTCATCAATATTAAAGTTTGAACTAAAATAGAATTATAATTTAGTTAAAAAGAAAGACGAGCGAGAGAAAATAATGAAAATGATACCCAATATATGATTTAGCTCATACCCATCTCTTCACATGGGTTTCTAAACCCTATACCTCATGGGTTTCGGGAATGAGTTTTAAAACAAATTTTTTTTAACAAAACAAATACTAGTTTTATCCATTCCAACCCCATATCTCATACCAAAATTTGTTAAACCAAACACCCCCTTATAGTTTTTTGTGGTCAGAGCAATTTGTTAGATTTTCCAAACTCTCGAGAGTCTATCATAAATAATAACTGTATACATGAACACCCATCCCGGAAATATGGTGGGTTACTTATCTTCATGCATGGTCATATATAAGGTTGAGTGTTGACATGATGTATAAATATGTTAGAGTAATAAAGGTAGGCAGCCATATAAAATAAAATAAGGTGTTAACACAGCAACTAGAAATTTGATAATATCATCTTGAAAATTAGGAAAGCAGCCTACTCAATGATATACTAATAATCCTAAGCGAGGCTATTTAAGTTGTTTATTAGTGTGTCATAATGATTAAATCATTAAACACAAACCCTACAGCTTTCCTTGTAGTTCCCCAAAAAGTTATTACATTCCCCATAAAACCTATGATACACTGCATCCGTAAGGAGCGAAACCTCTTCATATTTCCCTTTTAAAATAAACCCCTCTAGTTATGAAAAACAGTCAACTATTAATTTCAACTAACCTATTTCTCAGCCCAATAACCAAAAGAGGAAAAGCCTAAAAAAACATTTTTAGAATTTTCTCCTGGTACACTTCTCAACCCGCTCATATTGAAAGAATTCTCAACCTCTTGAGCAAGTTTTCTGGAGATTTCTTGTACCAGCTTCTTACTATCTAAGATTAAGATACTAACTTTTGTTCTTTCTAACTTACTCCAGTATCTGTTAATGTTATACAAGCCTTTCTTTCTAGTTCTATGACCGAAGTAACAGTCACCGGCCCTGAGAAAGTCATGATAATCCTATATGAGTGATCCTTGATCAATCTTCCAGTTCCGGCTAGCGCTCCATTTTCAACATAGTAACTTCCATCTATAAAGCCTATTAAATCATATCCTTGAGACAACAAACTCATTTTTTTATTCTCCAAGTTGAAGTAACTACGCTTATTAAGTTTGAGTGTCACCATTCCACTTCCTTATGAACTAGCAGTTTTGCAGCCACACTCCACTCAGTTGTTCTTTGTTTAATGAGAAAAATAACTTGTCCCAAAGTTATTCTTGAATTTTAAAAATGCATGCATTTCTTTCTTTCCATAATATCCAAAGACTAGCTGTGATAACAATCTCCCATACAATCCTCCCTAGACTATCTGAAAATAGTTTTCTTGTGCTCCACATTGTACGCAAATTTTCTATATAATCTCTTGAATCCAAACCCCAACTGCCACCAACTCAATACAGAAACCCATAATTTTCTCACCAAGTAATATTTAAAAAGTAGATGCTCTAAGCTTTCTTTGTCCTGTCCACATAATGGACATGCAACATTTCCAAAACTATTTCTTAGTCTTTCAACAAGAATGCCTTTCATCGGAATAACCCCTAAATACATTTTCCAAAGAAAGATCTTGGCCATTGGAGGGATCTTTAGTTGCCATATGACATACTATTCCACCTTCGGATAGTCCATTATATTCTTTTAATAGCTTATAGCTCCTTTGACAGAGTAGCCATCTTGCAGGGGGTCCAGTTCAGTGAATCCGCTTTATTTGTGAGTTTGAGATTGCATAAAAGCTTAACCATCTCATTTACCTTCTCTATCTCCCAACTTCTGAGATTTCTCTCCTAGAAATCTTCTGAGTAAAGAAAAATCATGAAAAATCCAGAACCAGTAAGATGCTCTCCGCGGCCTGCCTGCCTTTGAAAAAACCATATTGATGCTCATCCAGAACTTTTTCTTGGATTAAAAGGATTCTATTTGTTAGATTTTCATCAAGAGTTTGGAAGAATTATTGATTAGGATAATGTATCTAAAATCAATCAAAACACTCGGCTTTGTAACCTTGGGAACTGGAACAATTAAAGAGGAGTTCAAACCTTGTGGGAGTGTCAATTTTTTTGCAAAATTTGCATAACACTCTAGAAGCTTATCTTTGATCTTAGGCCACAAGAACTTCAAGCTGTGTATGTTCATCCCATAAGTCCCGGGAGCCTTGTCATGTACAGAAAGCTTGTTGATCTTCATTAGGTCTTCATCAAAAAGCTTGGCATCTAACAAATTGCCAAGAAGCAACAATCTGTGAGGCCCTTTGTTAGAGAGGGTACTGAAATGATTTAAAAAGGCCTTCTTTAGCTCAGAAGGGTTATTAAGAATATTTCTATCGACTACAAGTTGCCTAATATTATTCTTAAACCTTCTTTTTTGGATAGCTTGATTGAAAAATCTTGTATTTTTATCCCCTTTAGCTATCCAATTTTGCATAGCCTTCTGCTTTAACTGAGAGTTAAGATTGCAATAGCATTCTTTTAGATCAATTTTGGATTCCTCCACTTCATTACTCCATTTATTATTGTTGTCTAGATAATCTAGTTTCTGTTGCAGCTTTTCTATGTGTGTCTGCAAATAAATCATGGTCTGTAAACTCCAACCTTTTTTAACTGCTTCAATTTCCTTCAATATAACCTGGACATTAAGATTGGCGAGGTCCATTCTATTTGACTAAAACTCTTCCAGAGCTTTAGCTTTATTCAGGAAATCTACCTTGAGCCACCAGTTGAATACTCTGAAAGGCTTGGGACCCTAATTGTGTTGGAAGCGCTATGGGCTTCACTTTTTTTTTAAATCAAACTCTATATATAGAGTAAATAAGATTTGATAAGTAAATAAACACTTCACTTTTATTTCAAGGAAAGCTACAGCTTCTTTGTAATACAAATGCAGGCTACGGTTTTTTTTATTTAACTTACGCACACAACACAAAACCGAGCTTCTCCTTCTTTTTTCGTTTGCAATATATATTTGCAGTCTACTTCTACACATATTCCTGCCACCAGTATATATAGTAGATATATTTGCTAACTTAGCCTATAAGTATTACAGGCACTGATGCACATGTACACAAGACCCACCTGGTTTTATTGAGCTGCAACTATTAATTTCCTTCAACCCACTTTAATTCATGGATTCAACATATGACCAGCTGCTTTCCTTATTTTCAAGATGATATTAGCAAACTTCTACTGCTGTGTTAACTCCTTGTTCTGTTTTATATGGCTGCATAACTTTACTTACTCTAACATATTTATACATCTTATCAAAACTCAACCTTATCTATTGACCATGCATGCATGAAGATAAGTAGCCCACCATATATCCTGGATAGGTGTTCATTTATACAGTTATTATTTATGATAGACTGTCGAGAGTTTGGAAAATCTAACACTCCCCCTCAAACTCGACTTTGCATTCTAAACTTCATCTTCATTTTGTGATATACATCTGGCTTCAATGGCTTTGTAAATATATCTGCCAAATTTTCTTCGGTCTTGCAGTGCACCGGTTCCACAATTTTATCATTTACTTGTTCGCGAAGAAAATGTTATTTTATGTTGATTTACTTGCTGCGACTGTGTGATACCAGATTTTAGCTAGAGAAATAACAAATTTATTATCCACGTAAATTGTAACCGGATCTTCCTTTGCAATATTTAACTCTCCCAATATGTAGCTTAGCCACATAGCCTGACATGCGTAGGCTGCTGCTAAATTGTATTTTGTCTCACATGTTGAGAGTACAACTGTCTGTTGCTTCTTTGATGACCACGAAAATATTATTGAACCGATATGAAAAGAATATCCTGAAGTACTTTTCCCGTCATCCAAATCTCCACCATAATCACTGTCTGAATAGCCGACTAATTTTGAATCTTGAGAATGCGTGTAAAATAATCCGTGATCAAGTGTTCATTTTATGTACCTCAAAATTCTTTTAGCCGCCATGAAATGATCCTGCTTCGGTTTCCCCATGTACCTACTAACCAATCCAACTCTATACATAATATCTGGATGAGTAAAAGTTAGGTATCTCAGACTTCCAACCAAACTTTTAAACAATGTCGGATTTACGGACTCCCTCGTTGAATCAACTCTGAGCTTTATGCTCGGTTCTGCTGGAGTGCTCACTGGTTTGCATTCCTCCATTATGAACTTCTTTAAAATCTGCTCCGCATATTTTTTCTGTGACATAAAAATCCCATCTTTGCTTTGCTTCACCTCGACTCCAAAAAAGTACGACATTTGACCAATATCTGTCATCTCAAATTCATTAGTCATAACCTTCTTAAAATCATTGAACATACCAGGGTTATTTTCGGTAAATATCATGTCATCCACGTATAAGCACACGATCATAATGTCTCCCCCTGAATTTTTCTTCGTATAAAGGGCATGCTCGTATGGACTCTTCACGAAACCATTTTTCTGAAAATATTCATCAACTTGCGTGTTCCATGCTCGTGCAGCTTGCTTCAAACCATATAAGGCTTTCTTCACTCTGTAAACTTTGTTTTCCTGGCCTTTCTGAACATATCCGGGAGACTGCTCAATATAGACTTCTTCTTCAAGATAACCATTCAGAAATGCTGACTTGACATTTATATGAAATATTTTCCACTGGTTATGAGCTGCAATTGCTGTCAGAAGTCGTATGGTATCAACTCTTGCAAATGGAGCGAATACCTCGTCATAGTCAATGCTATATATTTGCTTTTAGCCTTTAGCCACCAACCTTGCCTTGTACTTTTCCACTTCTCCATCTTGATTGGTCTTTGTCTTATAGACCCACTTGACACCAATTGCTTTATGTCCTTCTGGAAGATCTGTGAGCTCCCAAATATCATTCTTCTTGATTGCATCAATTTCTTCACTCATGGCTTTGATCCATTTGCTTTCTTCAGAAGCTTCTTCAAATGTAACTAGATCACATTCAACCATTAAGAAAAATAATGAATAATCAAATAATGTTTGTACTGGACTTGTTGCTTCATAGATATTATCCAGACTTCGCATTTTCCTCGGTGTTCCCCCTGAACTGCCGCTTCCTCCCGTTGATGGTGTTGATGCCGGAGTTTGTTGAGTTGGACTTTGTGGTGGAGTTGGATCATTATCTCTGTCATCTTCAATGTTGGAGTCGTCACCATCGTTATCATCATCGTTAAAGCATAAACCAATAACTTTTCTTTCTTCTTCGCTCCATCTCCAGTAATCTGATTCATCGAACTCAACATCTCGAGAAATGATTAAATTCTTTGTTAGGGGATTATAGTGTCTGTATACCTTCCTACTTTTGTCATATCCGCTAAAGATGCATTTTTCACCTTTGTCATCCAGCTGATGGTTTGCTTCCACTCCATGCTTCATTTGGAGTTTTATTTCTTACATATTTTTGGTTGGACAGCGATTCAACAAATAAACTGCACACAAAATAGCTTCCGCCCAGAAAGTTCTCGGTGAAGGGTTTTTAGCACATAAACGCAACGAAAAGGTAAATTTAAATCATAAAAAAAACCGAAACCCTCCGCAGGATCTATGCGAAAATTAATATTTAATTCGTAGTTCAGTATGTTTACCTTAAGAAGCTTTACGTTAATGGAAAAATGGAGGTCTTTAATAGCGATCCAAGAAGGATGAGCAGAGATTCCTAGCAGCTGCTCCTCAAGGGTGAAGCACTCCACCGGTATCCACCAAAAGATCAATGTAATGGAGGAGGAAGAGGTTGAGAGAATTAGTTGCTCTCTCTATTTCTACTTTAGAATTAGGGTTTTTATTTGGGTTGAGGCAAATAGAGTTTATAATAGTATATTTATAGGCAATATTTTTAGCTGAAAATTTTCCCATAAAATATTATTATTATTAACCCTTTAATTGATTATTCTTATTAACCAATTAACTAATAATTAAAACACCTTTAATCATTAATCCCTTTTCTAAACACTTTAGAAAAATAATTCTCTAACCTGATTTAATTTCCAAAATAAAATTCTTAATTAATAATATTAAGAACTTTTATTAATTAATTTTATAATTAAGTAATCTCATTTAATCAATTATTAAATTTGCTAATTAATTATTTATTTCACAAATAAATAATTACCAGCTATTATTAATTAATTCCTCCACCATTAAATCATTCTCTTTTATGGTGTGACCCTGTAGGTTCAATATTAAGCTGGTAGTAGAAATAAATAATAATAAAACTATTTTATCATTATTTACATAAATTCTCTAATTTATTAAATATGATTAATTAATAAATTAATCATGTTTATTCTACATCGTGAGGGATACTTCTCAGTATATCGCGACTATCCGGATAATACGAATTCACTGTTTAGAATACCAAGAACCTATTCAGTGAATAGTTACCATACAATTAATTCCTTCTACCCTGCAATGTCACGATTAAATACAAGGCATGGAACTTGTGTCAAGCCTATCTTATTTAATCATTTGCTTTCCCATTCACTATGCTTAGTTCTAATTAATGTAAATTAGAAACTCCTTTCTAATTTTATTCACTCTGGCCAGAGATTCCTGAACTAGCATAAGTGGATCAGCATTGAACATTTTCTTCCTTCACTGGAAGGGGTAGATCCTTTATTGATCATACACTATCTTCGTGTACAAATTCCTACACCCAGTAGAATCCTTATTATTATCCCTAGAGACTAAGAACTAAACCAAAGTATAGTTCAGTGTACACAAGATGACTATGATGACCTCAATCTAAGGATACTTGTACAACTATCACTATGTGAACATCTGCTAACACGTGAGTGAACTCCATCAGTTGTTCAGCTGTGTGAGTCATGTTCAGTGAACTTATTCTATAATAAGCACCTACATACTAGCTATAGTGTCACCACACAAATGTCTATGAGAATAGA